>NC_056746.1:537201866-537349366 GCF_019279795.1 Protopterus annectens
AAACCATGGCTTTTGCTGTAGCAGGCAACTAAGTAAATGTCAGGAAAATCCTACTAGGACAGCTGAACTTTATTTGGGGTTAATCAGAGTCTCTTTAATTGATGGCAGGTATGTACCCAAAAGACTGAATCCTCCAATTAAAGCAAAAGGTGCTTCAACAAAGTATTAGCTTAAGGGTGTGTACACTTATGTAACCAGCTTATTGTACATTTTTATTTTTTTATATTTTTTTCCCTAACAGATTTGTTTGTTTTTCAATTGAATTGTACAGATTATAGGTCACATTAAAGGTGGGAAAATTTTGAAATGATTTATTGTATATATATATATATATATATATATATATATATATATATATATGTATGTCTGCCTTCCAGTTGAATATGATGGTAGGTGAAAACTGAAAAATAAAAATTGGGACACTTCTGCTTTAATACCATCTGCTGTTGTTGTTTAGATCTGAGGGAATTTCACAGACCTGGAGAGGGGAGATGGCGCACTGCCCAGACAGTGGTGTAACAACACTGCTCTGTGTTCTGTGGTCCTTTGGAGGTATAACAACCTCTTGTTTATAATTAGTAGGAGCAAGAATAATTCTGTCATTTGATCAAGAAGTTCTGGATTCTTAATTCATCCTTTCTTGTTCCTTGATAATGTAGTCATATAGCTTAGGCTACTACAATAGTGATCCCTTGTTGAACATAGTACATTTGTGTATATCTTAGGCTACTACAGTAGTGATCCCTTGTTGAACATAGTACATTTGTGTATAGCTTAGGCTACTACAGTAGTGATCCCGTGTTGAACATAGTACATTTGTGTATAGCTTAGGCTACTACAGTAGTCATCCCTTGTTGAACATAGTACATTTGTGTATTACTACAATAGTGATCCCTTGTTGAACATAGTACATTTGTGTATAGCTTAGGCTACTACAATAGTGATCCCTTGTTGAACATAGTACATTGTTGAACATAGTACATTTGTGTATAGCTTTGGCTACTACAATAGTGATCCCGTGTTGAACATAGTACATTTGTGTATAGCTTAGGCTACTACAATAGTGATCCCGTGTTGAACATAGTACATTTGTGTATAGCTTAGGCTACTACAATAGTGATCCGTGTTGAACATAGTACATTTGTGTATAGCTTAGGCTACTACAATAGTGATCCCGTGTTGAACATAGTACATTTGTGTATAGCTTAGGCTACTACAATAGTGATCCCGTGTTGAACATAGTACATTTGTGTATAGCTTAGGCTACTACAATAGTGATCCCGTGTTGAACATAGTACATTTGTGTATAGCTTTGAACATAGTACATTTGTGTATAGCTTAGGCTACTACAATAGTGATCCTGTTGAACATAGTACATTTGTGTATAGCTTAGGCTACTACAATAGTGATCCGTGTTGAACATAGTACATTTGTGTATAGCTTAGGCTACTACAATAGTGATCCGTGTTGAACATAGTACATTTGTGTATAGCTTAGGCTACTACAATAGTGATGCTACTACAATAGTGATTACATTTGTGTATAGCTTAGGCTACTACAATAGTGATCCCTTGTTGAACATAGTACATTTGTGTATAGCTTAGGCTACTACAATAGTGATCCCTTGTTGAACATAGTACATTTGTGTATAGCTTAGGCTACCACAATAGTGATCCCATGTTGAACATAGTACATTTGTGTATAGCTTAGGCTACTACAATAGTGATCCCGTGTTGAACATAGTACATTTGTGTATAGATTAGGCTACTACAATAGTGATCCCGTGTTGAACATAGTACATTTGTGTATAGCTTAGGCTACTACAATAGTGATCCCGTGTTGAACATAGTACATTTGTGTATAGCTTAGGCTACTACAATAGTGATCCCTTGTTGAACATAGTACATTTGTGTATAGCTTAGGCTACTACAATAGTGATCCCTTGTTGAACATAGTACATTTGTGTATAGCTTAGGCTACTAAAATAGTGATCCCGTGTTGAACATAGTACATTTGTGTATAGCTTAGGCTACTACAATAGTGATCCCGTGTTGAACATAGTACATTTGTGTATAGCTTAGGCTACTACAGTAGTGATCCCGGGTTGAACATAGTACATTTGTGTATAGCTTACACTACTACAATAGTGATCCTGTGTTGAACATAGTACATTTGTGTATAGCTTAGCCTACTACAGTAGTGATCCCGTGTTGAACATAGTACATTTGTGTATAGCTTAGGCTACTACAATAGTGATCCCGTGCTGAACATAGTACATTTGTGTATAGCTTAGGCTACTACAATAGTGATCCCGTGTTGAACATAGTACATTTGTGTATAGCTTAGGCTACTACAATAGTGATCCCGTGTTGAACATAGTACATTTGTGTATAGCTTAGGCTACTACAATAGTGATCCCGTGTTGAACATAGTACATTTGTGTATAGCTTAGGCTACTACAGTAGTGATCCCTTGTTGAACATAGTACATTTGTGTATAGCTTAGGCTACTATAATAGTGATCCCATGTTGAACATAGTACATTTGTGTATAGCTTAGGCTACTACAATAGTGATCTCTTGTTGAACATAGTACATTTGTGTAAGTAAATTTACTGTAACAGTAGATGTTCTAATAGATTACTTTTGCAGTACTAACACCCTCCCTCCTCCCCCTGTTTTTGCCATTTATTGTGGGGTTTACTATGGTTTAGAGAAGCCCTCATGGCTTGTGAGTTCATAGACATTAGGAGAATTGGTTTATTTGTGGAACTCATGGAGTTGGTATTAACTATTTCTTGTTTTTTGAAGGGGGATATTTCAAACAACTTGCAGGCGTAGCTATGAGGGCAGCTTGTGGCCCCATCTTCACCATTATGGTTATGTGGAAATGGGAAACTTTGTACATCTTGAATTCTCTTTTTTCACAGTGCTGGGCAAAATATTTCCATTTTTTTGGATGACACCTGTATATTTTGGATTGGAGACAACACGGTACTTAACAGCTTTATTAATTACATTAACGAGACCAGTGATTTTTTTCCACTTGATTAGTACTTGCTCTGTGAACTTGAACTACATGGATGTCACCATATACAAAACTGAGATGAAATTCATTTCTAATATTTTTAGGAAACCCACCTTGTCAAATTCCTACTTGCACTGCAACAGTAGTCATCCTAAAATTAAAAAAAAAACAATTTGGTTAATGGCCAAATCATTATATTTTCTGGAATGATATCTTATGACTTACAGTTTATAGCAGAATTGGACAGATTGAGCAGTATCTTTCTAGATAGGGCATACCCGCCCCAGATGCTAAGTAGAATTAAAGGTGAGATCATACTGGGGAGAAGGGACAGATATTTGCCTATCTTGGGTAGACAAGAAGAAACATACATAGTTAATGCCAACATCACACACAGCAACAGGAGTTTCACTAAGGCCATGATTTTGAGTTATACTTCTATCAGTAGGGATGTTAATCAAATTATTTTCAACAACTGGAACATTTTCAGAGTGGACACAAAATTGCTCAAGTGTCTTGTTAGCACACCTTGCTTCACACACAAGAGGGATTATAATTTGAAAAGCATTTTTGAATTTTCTTGAAAAGCTTTTAGCAACAATTTCAGGACCCCGGGCACTTGGAGATGTGGACCTTGCCATTACTGTAGTTACATGTGGGGTGGGGATTCCTACCCCATACCTTACAAGGGCAGACTCTTGTGTTCTTCCTTTTGGGTCAGCTGTGACTCTAAGGTTGTTGTATATATTGCTATCTTTGTTTCATGCTTCAGTTTTTATATAGGCAAGACCAAATGTGCTTTAAAAAAGAGGGTCTATGAACATTTTTTGATATCCAAAAGAAGGACATAAAGTATTCCCTGTACAAACATGCTACCACTTGTTCGATCAAAGATGTGTTAAATTTAAATTTGAGGTGATTGACAAGGTTCACATCTCACGTAGAAGTGGTGACTGGGAGACTAGAAAGCAAGGAGTTAGTGTGGCAGCTGTGTTTAAATGCCAATCAAAAGTCAGTTTTAAAGAAAAAAATTGTATTTCTAATGTTTTGATGTTTTGAAAATTAAGGCTGCTCAACTTTGAAATCACTGGGCTTGTTTCATATTGGAATGTTTCCAACAAATAGTCTGTCAGTAATTTACCAGTCAACTATGTTTTTACATTCATATTAAAGATTTCATCGTTCTTTCACACTTAACATTTTACTATTTTAATTGTTTGCTGCTGTTATGCTTTGTTGTAAATATGATGAAAACATTATACTTTGATTCATCCTGCACCTTCCATTCTTGCATTTTAATTCAAATTATTTCATTGTACCTCTTTTAATTGTTCTGTTTACTTTATTATAGACACCATTTATGGTCGAGCTTTTTGATTGGTTGCATTTTGTTTAAATTTTCACTGTTTTGTCTTACACGCCATGCTCTGATGAAGTCCTGATTCTCAGGACAGAAGCATTTAGCAGAGCTTCCTTTTTATTATTATTAATAAAATTACTTGTACAAGTTCGCCTTTTGATTATTCTAAAATCAACTAGTTTCTGGTTTCATCCTGGGCACGAATCCCTGTAGTATTTTTTTGTTTTTGGATTTTAGCTCGTTTCCACTAGAGGCTATTGCCATATTCATTCGTATACCTCGGAGATATTCTGTTTGTTTGCATAATAGTGTATAAAATAGAAGGGAATATTAATTTTTATGTAGTGATATGGATGGGTTTGGGGGTATTTAAGAGAGGGTGGTAAGTGACATGGGTGGCTTGCGTCTGTCGTCTCTATTGATAAAGTTAGAAGTGGCGTGGGATTTTGAAAGTTTTTACCGGCACTGCTAAATTTAACGATGTTCAAGAATTGTGTATGGGTTGCCTAGTAGTTTAATCTGATCATTTATATAATAATGTACCTTGACTTCGTTGGTCAGAAGTCTGGTAAGATTGTTTTAATTCTTGGTAGTGCAGGTGTGTTGATAGACCCACGTGATCTTTTTTCCAGTCTTTCCAAGCTTTGTTTATGATCGTAATGGCAGATCTTAGATCTATTGACATCCAAGGAGGGTGAGAAGCCTTGTGAAATGTTTTAGAAATTTGCAGTAATTTATCTTGTATGGCGTTTAGTAAGTTGAGTATTACTATGGCAAAAGTTAAAACTTTATGACCAAATCAATAAGGAGCATCTCAAGTTTCCAAGAGTTTGCCAGAATTGTCTGGCAAAGAATGTGTGTGCTTTAGTTATTAAGGGTATTTGGAGTAAAAAAAAAAAAAACAGTAGTATATAATGGGACAATGAATACTGAAATCATTGAGTAGGATTTTAGTTTTCATAGTTTCTTAAGGATGTTTGTGATAAGCACATAAAGATGAGATGTGGATTTGGTGATATAGTTAAACCTGTTACCCTTTTTAATCAACAGTGAAAGAATCTGTTGATTCTTTAATCCACTGGGAAATATTCAGAAAATTAAAAAGTCTTATAAGAAATTGGGCAAAGCAAGGAATTCCATTTAAGTTTGAGATCTGTACAGATTATCATTGGTATGGATGTGAAAATTATTTTCACAGGAATCACTGCTTATTCCATTGCAAGCTTGGATCATGAAATATATTGGCAGTTAGAATTCTGGGAGAAAGGAAGAAAGGCTTATGTAATGATTTTGTTATACACTGTAGTAGAATGCAGTTATGATGCAAGACACTGATGAAATGATGTTTGTAAGATAAGCTTTAGTATAATCTATATAATTATCTTTTTACTGTTAAACACCTGCTGGTTTTCACATAAAACTAGTACATCCCTGTAGCTGCATTCTTAAAAGACCACTGTAGTAATATTCCTTTAGCACTGTAGTAGCAGATATACGATGGATAAAAAAATAAAAGTTAGAAGCATTTTTTTTGTATTCTTCTTCTTCTTATTATTATTATTTTTATTACATCTTGTTGCCCAGTGTAGCCACTTTTGGGGGTAAGCCCACTTAGAAAGGGGGCTAAAGAGGGGGGATTGCCACAAAAACTTAGCAATGAATGTTTAAATTGCATGCATAGCCGGCCTTAGGCATAGGCCAACTAGGCAGCCGTCTAGGGCGCCAGTCTAGTAGGGGTGCTTTTCCACTATTTATTTGTTGCAGGTAAACCAGGATGGGGCACCGGGTGGTGTGGTAGAGCGCGCTGTGAAGCCCTTTTGCCTAGGGCACCAGTTGACCTAAGGCCGCTCCTGATTGCATGATGCACATTTTAGTTATTTTGTATTATAGTAATAACACCATATAACAGTTGATGGGGTTAACTGGCAGTGCCCATGGGTCCAGGTCCATGTCCAGGTTACTGTATCTCATGGTGTATGTTAGTATAGCCTCATAATGCTAAATGTACCAAGTTGTAGAGACAGGGTTTAATCAAAAGTGGTGCAGTACTGTACTGAATATGTTTATTTTTATGTATTTATTTGATAAGCAGGAAAGTTAAGTGGTCCTAGAACCCATTTCAGCCATAAGCCAAGCCAGAAGCGTGCAAAGAAACAGTATAATCATACACAGTATTTGTACAGAATGCCGAGTTGGTAGAGACAAAGCAGTACTAGTCATGCTTAACACTTGCAGTAATGTTTCAAGTGCACTAACATAACTACGTACTGCAGTGTAGGGAGAAAGAGAGAAGTATAGGAACATTCTAAAAACATCTAGTACACTGATAATATTTACATACAGGTGCTGCTTGTACTAGTTTGTAAGTCTGGAGGAAATGAAGTGGTGCATATATATCCATGAACCACAAAGGTAGTTAATAAGAAACAGAAGAACCAGTAGATGCCAGGAACTCCACTTCTTTAAGTCAATTTCACAAATACATTTATTCAGCGACTGCAGAATTAAGTAGTCAGCACCAATGAAGATAATCCAGAAAACAATATTATAAGAACGAGCTGGAACAACAGCTGATATTATAACAATATCACAGAAACGTGATGCTAGAATAGCACAAATGCCAATATAACCTCGTAGCGCCTCGGCCAAACAGCCTTTACGGAGTAATGAATTAGATTAAACCAAGCATTTATATACAATACCAAGTAATCGATCAATTAAGTAATTTACTAAAATTCTAATTATTAAAATCAACATTTCACATTCTTAATTCTATAACAAATGTTGAAAACAATATTGTATAAATATTACATAAAACTCTTCCAATTACATTCCCTATTTAAACCCATGGGTTGTAAAGTATTATATTTTAAAATTAAAATCGATTATTTCTTTCTTAAAAGGTATTTTACCCTATTCTCACTAATATATTTAGAATTAATTTGTTCTAAAACCGTAACTTTAAATTTTAAAGGAGCCCCACCATGTTTAACATTACTATGTTCTCCCAAAGGACTAACTATTCTATGATTTTTTTATATCTCTTATATTCTCTTTAACTCTTTCAGCTTAACTTCTTTTGGTTTCTCCCACATAAAATTTATTACATTCACATCTGATAGCATAAATCACGCCTTCACTTTTGCATGTAAAACTTCCTTTCATTTCAAATTTTTTTCCATTTATTTCTTCAAAAGTTTTGGTTATATATTGGCAAATGGAACATTTGCCACATGGCTTAGTGCCTGTGTCCAAACTTAAATTCCCTATTACCTCACTTGGTCTTTTATAAACACTATGTACCAAAAAATCTTTAAGATTCCTACCTATTTTGTAGGAAAATTTAAGTTGCAAATCCTTAAGTGAAGCTGTATCCCTTTTTATTATATTCCAGAAACTAACAAACATTTTTTGTAGTTCATTTGAAAAATAGTGTGTTTGGACACGAAAGCTATAATTTGTTGTAAATCTCATTCCTTTTCACTATTAATCCTTAATTCATGTCTACATCTACTATTATATTTGCTTATTCTCTGTCCAAACACTTTATTATAACTTTCTAGAACTAATTGTTCAGAATAGCCTTTTAATGAACATATGACTAACTGCAATAGCCTTTCTTTTGGCCTCTTCTAAATCACTGAAAAGTCTTTTAGTCCTTAAAATTTCTCCATATGGCAGTGATCGTACCATATGTGCAGGGTGACAACTATTCGCATAAAACATATAACTTGGCTCATCAAAATTTCTAAATATTCGAGTTATTATATTCCCCTCACTCGTTCCTTCCAACATCAGATCTAAGTAATTCAGTCTATTTCCTTCTTGCAAACCATCATATTTAATCAAAAATCTACTATTATTCAAATAATCAATAAAAGTTGTAACTTCATTTCTGCCACCTTTACAGATGAATATCAAATCATCTATATATCTAAAATAATTCACAACATACTTATTGTAAAATGAACTTCTATAAATGTGGCTATATTCAAACAACCCCATAAAGAGGTTTGCATACATGGGCGCGGACACCGCCCCCATTGCAGTACCCTGTAACTGTTGATACAGCCTACTATCGAATTCAAAAATGTTATTGACCAAGCAGAAATGTATTAATTCCTTTATGTACTCAGTTTTAGGAGTATATCCCATAAAATAACTAAGTGCCTCCATACCAAAATGATGCTGTATACTGGTATACAGACTTGTAACATCTATAACCAAGAATTACATATCTGATTGCCAGCATATTTGTGACAGCTTCTTCAACAGGTCCATTGAATCTTTAATATATGCTGGTAGTTTAATTACAAATTTAGCCAAACATTCATGCAAAAAATGGCCTATTTGATGTGTAAAGTAACCAGAAGCTGACACGATAGGTCATCCTGGTGGATGAACAAAACTTTTATGCATCTCTGGGACACAATAAAATCTAGCAATAACACTATCTTTACTGGTAAATTTTTCATAAACATCTGTTTTAGAAAAATAATTTAATCGTAGCCCCTTATATATTAGCCGTTCATATTCATGAATGATCTGCAAATATCTTGTTTCTTGCACTTGACAATATACTTCGGTGTTGTTAAGATGTTGCATACACATTTTATAGTAGTCTTGATTTCTCATAACTACTAACTTACCCCCTTTATCGGAGGGCTTAAACACCAAATTATGCTGTTCACTTAATTTTTTTAAACTGTCCCATTCTTGCTTGGTCATATTATAGCTTTCTGGTTGAATTCATCTAACTCTTTTTCTAGAGTCACATTTACAGCTGTATTAAAGCGTAAAATATTCTCGTTCTTAGTAGGTGGCATAAAATTGCTATTAACCCTAATACAAGAAGTATCTAATTTAATGTAAGCATTAGTATCCATGATGGAATTACAGGAATAAAAACTTTCATTAGATTCTGAGTCACTTACTTCATTCAGTGCAATATTTTCAGTATTTTTAACTTCAAAGAAACATTCTTTAATATGCATTTTACGAACAAGTTTAAAAATTTCACTTTTAAGTTCATATAGTCTAGGTATGACCGTGGGGATAAATTTTAAACCCCTATTCAACATGGCCATTTGACTATCATTAAAAACATATCCTGAAAGATTAACAACATAAGGATCTGAATTTTCAGACCGTACCTGACTAATATGTGCATTTACCCCACTTATTATACGGTCCATGATTCTGTTCATATTACCCCCATGTCCGAACCATGTTAAGTGGTTGTAGAACCCATTTCAGCCATGAGCCAAGCCAGAAGCGTGCAAAGAAACAGTATAATCATACACAGTATTTGTACAGAATGCCGAGTTGGTAGAGACAAAGCAGTACTAGTCATGGTTAACACTTCCAGTAATGTTTCAAGTGCACTAACATAACTACATACTGCAGTGTAGGGAGAGAGAGAGCAGTAAAGGAACATTCTAAAAACATCTAGTACACTGATAATATTTACATACAGATGCTGTTTGTACTAGTTTGTAAGTCTGGAGGAAATGCAGTGGTGCATAGATATGTTGTTGCTGTTTGTTTAGGCAGTTAGTTGAGCCCAGCTCCTTGTGAACTCAAGGGTTTTAGCACACCATTCCTATCAGAAAAAAAAACTGTTGTATTTTTTGCAAATTCAAATTCATTGCTTCATTAGTGGTAGCTATCCGTGTTAGCCTCTGTCTTGCCGTTCTCCTTCATTTGATCTTTCCCAGCATCCGTGAACCCTGTTTTTGCATCATGCAGTCAAATATGTGAGTTTTAGTTTTACTACCGGTCTTTAGATGTGGACAGTGTGAGTTTATTTTCTTAACCACTGACTGATTTGATCTTTTTATATTCCAAGGAATTCTGAAAAACCTTCTGCAGAACCACAGATTGAAAGCATGAGTTTTTACACACACAGCCTTACTTATAGTCCTGCTCTCATAGCCATATGTTATTACTGGAAATAATATAGCACTGACTCTGTGGACCTTTGTTGACAATGTGATCTCTTTTGTCTTTGAAATCTTATCCAGATTTGCCATAGCTTTCTTTCTAAAAATGGCTTTTCATTTCATGGCTGCGATCACCACCATCTGCAGAAATCTATCACTGCCTCCATTTCTTCCCCATCTGTTTTCAAAGAACTGGTAGGACTAGATGACACATTTACCCTGAGGTGTATACAAGGTGTACACCCCATGGTACCTTTTTTGTATTCAGAGACAGCTCTCGTACAGTGCTTTTGCACAAAGATGTGCATCACCATGATGGTGTGTATCTGTAGCTGTGCTAGATGCCAATGAGGCATTGCAGGGGAGAGGCATATGCTAATTAGCCATGGGCTGTCCCCCAGAATTGCTTGTGGTAAGGCATTTATGCAGCCAGGTGATGCAGAGAATTGTTTTACTGTGTAAAGTTGTACTGCTGCTCCTGACTGTTTATAGTATTGTACATAGCCAAGAGGCCATATTCATCCATTGCACTAGAGGTAAGTGCTGGGGTGTTTAGTGGTCAGGTAGTGTTGGGGGTGTGAGAGTATATGTGTGAGGGGATTTGCATGTGTGAGTGCATGTGTGTGTGTGTGTGTGTGTGTGTGTGTGTGTGTGTGTGTGTGTGTGTTTGTCTGAGAGGTCGCAGTAGGGTGCTTAGTGAGTGGATAGGTTAGGGTAGGGGTGTGTGTGAATGGAATGGATATGAGAATGCATATGATTGTGTTTGTTTGTGTATTTTTGTTGGGGTGGTTTTCATGCTTCCACAGACCCCTAGACTAATGAGCAATCCTTGCAACATTGGGTTGGGGAGCACTCACCACTAGGGGTATTTCTTTATTAGTGCATGAGTCCGAGGATGCACTAGCCACCAGGGATGCTACTGTATTATTATGTGGGACGGGGGAGCACTAGACACTAGGGATAGTTCTTTATTAGTATGTGGGTCAGTGAAGCACTAACTACAAGGGATTCTACTCTATTATTTCATGAGTTGGAGGTGAACAGTAGCACCAGGGATAACTGTTTATCAATATGCCTTAAGGGCAGTTACAGAAAAAAAAAACTGAGAAAGGTAATGTGGGTTGGTGATACTTAAAATACCATGCCTTAAACATTCTAAAAAGGATGCAAAACTTTCATTCTAATCTCTCACAGAGGATATTGGTCCTCTGTACCACAACTAGACACCAGGGCAAACAGAACAACATACATATATAGATTAAAAGGAAGTCCTGCACCCTTGACACAGGAAACAGCAGCATTAACCTGCTGCATTGATATATTACTGTAGCATTTTTTAACTTATGGTGAGGATTTGGGGTATTATTCAATGCCTGCAAATGTCTGCAAGTGACGAGAGCGAGGGACAGGGCACATTTAAGCATGCCTGTCAACCACAGACACATAATCAGGGACAGCCTTTAATTCATCTTCTTATAAACCTAGAAAGAATGATAGCTATTGCATTAGCATGAAGTTACTGAAGGATGCAAAGTCTATGTGGCATTAATGACTTGAGTACAATCATCCTTGATTTATGATGGCAGTGAAAAATGAAAGACGAGACTTGGCAGACATTCTGCCAATATAGGGGTATGTGGTGTGTGTGTGTGTTACTGTGTGTTTGTGGGAGAGTGAATGGGGGGGGCTCGTGTGACACAAGCATGGGCTGACAGTGTTAACTGCCATGAGAAAGTGCTTAACTGCACTCGCAGTAATTAATGGCAATTTAAAGACATACAAATTAGTTGATAATGAGGTCTTTCCTCATTGTAGAAAATGTATCTGTGAATAACAAATTATAAGACAGTCTGCAAGGAACATAGGACTTCATACCCCCTTGCCTTTTGATATACCACATGGCTATTCCTCAGAGGGTTGGGAATCCAAAGGGAGTGGAGATCATGGCGAGCCAAAATTAGAGCTCTCATCTCTTTGATGTTGATATGATCTGCCAGTTGAGTAGGAGACCAAACACCCTGGAACCTGACATTGGTGAAGAAAGCTCCCCAACCCTGATGTAAGGTGTCTGTGTTCAGTTCTTGGGTTGGAATGGGAACCTGAAAAGGCAGGCCAGAATTCCAAGAGAGCTGATGAATCTACCAGTAGAACTTGAGCTTGAGACAAGGTAATAGAATGGGAAAATCCAGAGGATGGCTATGTTGAAGCAAAATGTTTCTTAGGTACCACTGAAACTTGCTTATATGGAGTCTGGCCAGAGGAACCATAGTAATGGTGTATGCCATGAATTCCCGTGCAATAAGCACTGCAAGAGGAAGAATGGTCTTGAAACCAAGTTGTCAAAGATAGGCCCATGGGAAGATGCAATAGAGCTATCATTGACACTGTCTGAATCCTACAGCCTAGAAAATCCTGATCTTGAGAAGGAATCTGCATAGTCTTTTTGATGTTCAAGGTGAACCCTACACTTTGTTAATGAAGCATTGTAAATTTCAGATCCCAAAGAAGATGATAGGGGGAGGGCTTTAATCAAGAGATCATCTCAATAAGGGAAAATCTGAAGGCTACCACCGAGGGATCAACAGTTTGTATCGACCCTCGGGTTATAGAAAGACTAAAAGGCAATGCAGAGAATTGATAATGTCAGGAAGACACAGAGAAACGTAAACGTTTCTTGAAGAGAGTGTGAATAGGAATGTGGAGGTAAGCATTTTTAAAATCCAGAGAAACCGGGAAAGCTTGGAGATGCAACAGGGAAAAGATGGATTAAAGAGACAACAGAAAAATTGTTAAGGAAATAAAACTCCAGAAATGGCCTCCAACACAGCTCCTTCCTGGCAACCAGAAGTATCCTGGAATAAAACTGTGTGCCCTGTTGGGGGGAGGGGGGGTACTGAATGGTTCCATGCAATAAATCCTGTAAAAATCAGAGGAAAGTGAGGGAGGTAGCAAGTAGGTTGCCAGAAAGGGGAGTAGGGACTTCCAAACCATAAAATAACAATTTTGTATAATGAAAAGCACCGAAGGGTCTGAAGTTGCCCGTAGCTGAGCAGGAAAGGACAGTGTTAACCTGATTGAAAGAGGAACGTGTTGTAGTCTTGTAAATGCCTTATGTCAGGATTTGTTCAATATGCTTTGCATTGCCCTGTGGTCAGACCTTAAGTTTCTATTTCTTTGCATTTATCAGAAGGTTTGTGCTCTGGATGTATAAGCAGCTGATTGATCTTCCTCCAGTAAGGGTTCTCTTAACCCTTGCTGACTTGCATCATCTGGTAGCATCACAGTGCTTTACTACTTGTATATTGGTTGCCAGCTTGTTTTGCAACTCAGAGCTTTTTTGTGTGTGGAGAGATCTACTGACCAATACTATAGTGTTCCATGCCCTAGAAGGTTTCTTAGAGACACTATTGTCTCTGGCAAATGCAGAATGAACTTTAATAGTTATTGTACCACTCCCAAGCATAACATAGAAGATGTATCAGTAAATTTTTGCATTTTCACAAATTGCTGAACTTTGTCAGCATTCAGCTGTAGACAGTTATGGAACAGTAAGCAACCAGTGCACTTCAGAGAATTTATACCTGTTTGACACTTAGCCTTGTTAAGCTTCAGAACTTGCAACCTCATTCTGTTTAATAGCTTAATTCCTCATTTGCCCTGTTCCTGCCTTGTATCATCCCCAGAAAGGAATGTTATCAGTAAGTTTAACACTGCCGTCTATCTCTTTGGTCAGATCTGCCACAGCTTGGAGTATTTCTCATGCTCATGAGATCCCAACAGGTAATATTAAAAATGTCTGTGTACCTAAAGCTGTATTAAAGCTATAGAGTTTACATTTTGCTTCATCTGTTTTTATTTGCCAATATTCCTGGTTTTCATCAAGCATTGAAAAGAATGTTGCATTAGCCATTGTGACAATAATTTCTTCAATACTCTGAAAAGGATAATGTTCCCTCTTAATCCATTTATTAATGTATTATGGATAAATACAAATTCTGACCTTGTCCTGTTTAACTACAGTCAGCTTACAACTGACCATTTCTTTAGGCTGCGTCTGCTTAACTGTTACTCCTCATGATTCCTCTTTAATTCTTACTCAGTTTTAGCTTTTTGAAGAATGGGCGTTATGAATGGAGCATAACCTGAAGAAAGTGCTTCTGGAGGCAAATTGATATGATATTCTGCCTTTAAGCATCCTAGCCTTTTGACAAATCAGCAGAGTTGTTCAGGATATCACTTGTGTTTGTTGTCATTGACTGTGTAGCCCTTAAGTTATTCCTCTATAGTGTAATGAAGTATGAACATCATTCATGCTTTCTTTCTTTATTCTTTAATTAATTTGGGTTGTTCGTAGATTTCTATATGCTGTCACTATTCTTTGAGTTTTGTACCTTATGTGCGGTATTTGACTGTGCCTTGCATTTACCTTTGTACTGGTCAATCAGCCAATTGGATTGCCTCTGCAAGTGTTAGCTGTCATATGTTCTCACTGCACTTTGTCACAGACAGCTTGTACACACAAACTACACACACATTTTTGTCATTCAGACTTGTATAAATGCCTTTATTTTTTATTTAGTCAGTGTGGACTCTTAATTATACTCAGTCACACGAGCACCTCATGTTTGTTTGCTTTAGTTACATTAGCAAAGTGACATCCTGATAGAGTAGCCTGCAGAGTTGATTTCTATATGTACAGTGTAACCAACCAACAACTTATAAACAGCGAACAAATTCATTAGGTTATCAAAGTATCTGTTTCAGTTTGCTCATCTATTTTGTCATTAAAAGCCAATACTGAGTCCAGCCCCATGCCAGAGACTACCCTTTGAAGAAATTTTTTGGCCAGCAACTTGTCCTGCTACTTGCTAAGATACATGAAAATTCATGAATAAATTAGACCAACTTAATGTTTTCTTAACCTCCCATTTCCTAGATGTCTCTATTGTAGGACCTTATATCAAAAGTGATGATCCTAATATTCATCACATTTTCAAAAAAAATTAAATTACAGGTTTGAAACAAGAATATGCAGTAGAAAGGAGGATGTATACTAATTCTATTTATACCACCCATCAATGTTAAAACAATCTACTAAGCAAATGCCACCATGGATTTTGACCCTGGTCAGTTCTTATTTAAGATTCCTGTACCAAATAACAATCCAGTCCACCTAATAGTAATTAATTTCCACCTCCAGCCTTTATGTCATTCGTATATAAAATTTCAGATTTCAGCAGCTTCAAATTGCAAACAAATAAATAAATAATAATTCTAGGAGACACTAACCTTAACATCCTAGGCCCACTCTCAAATGACATCACTGAGCACTTAGCAGATCTTGGTCGCATTCAGCTTATGCAAGACCCCACACACCCCAACTTGACATCTGGTCATCACTCACTGCTTGATCATTTAGTTACTAACATCCCATTAAAATATCCCCCCTTTGTCAGCCGTTTATCCTTCATCATTGACAACTGTACTTGTTACTTTCAAAAATATTAACTTAGCAATGAAGAAGGTTCCAGCACTAACTACCTTCACTCTACAGTTCACATAGGTCATCAACGATCTTAAAGAACACTTGGCTGACTGTTATTGCTCCCCAGTATCTACATCACAAGAGCCAAACTGGGCTGCCAAATCTCTCACCAATTCCCTCTTAGAATTTCAAGACAAACTCTCTCCTATAACATCAAGAATGTATAAAACCAAAAAAAAAAAAAAAAAAACTATGGTTTACAGAAGAAATGGAAACTCCTCTTACCCTTAGAGATGATTCCTGGTATATATATATATATATATATATATATATATATATATATATATAGAAGAAAATCCAAACTCAATCACACCGTCCAAGCAGCAATATGAGTGTACAAAGAATGATGCTTTCTATTCTGTTCTGTTCACTATTCTGTCCTCTTTCACTCAGTCACAGGTATGTGTCATGTATTATTAAATTTCTGTTTGTTCTAAGGCTGTGACTAGACCTTGGTAGTATGTTGATTTGTGTCTATTTCATTCAAATCATGTAAGCTATGTGTGTTGAGCCTGTGCTCTTTAACATATGTAATATCAACTTTTAGTGTTTTCATATATATAGATTTATAAAACAGTGTTTTGATATACTGGTTAATCTCATGAATGTTATAGTTGATGGTTTTATATTGTGCTTATAGTGTTATGGCATGATTTCCTGTTCAATACATCTCTCTATATACACTGTATTACTGTGGTTCTCTGTCAGTATACCTTCTGCTAATTACTTTCAGCTTATATTCATAAACTTTGTTTTACTGTCTCTCTATTATACTTTCCCCGTATTCTCTTGCTCTGACTCACTGTGGTCTTTCCTCCATCTCTTTTTATAATAAGTATTAACTTTATTGCTTCAGTATGATATGAAAGTTTAGTGGAGTGTTTTTCTTTTCTCTTCATTCATTTCAAAGCCTTTGGTCACTATATCTAATCTCTGTACTGCAGAAGCTCTACCACAAGGGCCAACTCATGAAAACATTTTCACTGAAAATGTTGTCTTTGTGCAATGTAAGCAAATTTAACTTGAAGAACCTTGCTGTGTATCAACTTCTAGACAAATTTATTTCTGTATGTGCTGGAAATTAGTTTTTAATACCCCCCCTAAAAATTAAAAAAAAACAACTGGTGAAAAAACCACCCCTGCAGGTCCAGCGCCTTTAAACTCCTGGATTCAAATAGATGTATGCAAATATTCTTTATAATCCACAGGTTATGTTGTAAAACAAGAACGCCAATAAACGAAAAAAAACAAATTGAAATTTTATTAAGCTTAAAAACAAGCTTTTCGTCAGCGCTCTGCACCAACTTCCTCAGAAAACAAACTGCACCACACATTTGTCTCACTATAAATACATCACTACTCCACTCAGATGCGCCCCCTAGCGGCTCCCCTTTAAAAAACACATAATTACACTTTGAAATTTTTAACCAAAAAGCGGCCAAAATATTCAACAATTTGGTATCTACTACTCGAGGACCGCTTACTAAGTTGACCACTGTCATTTCTCTTGACCAATAGCTTACACTGTATATGTCAGTTACTTGGTATTCATGGTTGACAGGTTTCTGCATTCATGAAATGAAAAAAAAAATGTTCTGCTTTGTACCTTTGTGCTTATTGCTTTGTATTGGCTGTAAACTGATTACCCTATATTATAATTTGACCTGACTTGACCTGTCACAATGAACATCAAGGCAGTTCTCTTCCACACACTAGTCTAACCCTGCAATGGTCAACTCCTAACTCCGGAAATTTAGCTTTTGCTGCTATAAAAGTTAGAAGCATGAGAAATAAAATTGCTGAACTACATGTCTGACATTCCCTCTGTAAATGAAACTTGACTTAAACGCAACATAAACAACTCTGAAACGATACCTCCTGACTATAATATCATCTGTAATGACCATATAAAGGGGGAAGGTGGTAGCATTGCTTTAATATTTCCCAACAACTATCACATTTCCCCTTATAACAAACGAATACCAAAATTCAGTTCAGCAGAGCTTCTTATTAAACAGTTATAAACAAGTATGTATTACTATTCTTTATATATATATATATATAGAGAGAGAGAGAGAGAGAGAGCGCGATAATACAGCTGTACTGGAAGATATCCTACACTGGATACCCATAAAAATCCACAAGAAATACTACTACTAGGTGATGCGAATGTCAGTTGGTTGGACATCAATTCTAACTTCCTTATATCTAGTGTGAATTTATTTGGTTTCACACAACTAATTAATATCTCCACACATTATAACATGACATCAAATCCCATATTTGACTGGATCCTAGTCTCAGATCCTAGGTACAGTGTCTGAGTGTCTCAGTGATCATCTCCCAGTCTATATAACCAGACATCTCACACATCCATTTAAGCAGCATGTTTATAAAACAACACACTACCTTTGCAAGTTTAACCAAGTCCATTACTAACCTATCATGTATTGTCTGGAACTTACTAAAAACTCCTCCCCTTAGATGATGCTGTAAATAAATTCAGTACAACTTTCCTGAATATCCTAAATAGGAAGAGACTAAAAACAAATAATGCAATTTGGCTATCCATAAAGAGTAGAATGCTAATGTAGGGCAGAGAAAAAGCATGGAAAGAATAGCAGAAATGTAAACCACCTCAATATCTTGAAAACATCAGAATGCTTTGCATACTAAAAAGCAATTTAATGAAGTCCAAAAAAACTATCCTATAATAACTCAGAGTAACAGTAAACACAATCCTAAAAAATGCTCAACAGCCATTAAAGAAATCTTGAATCCCAGTCATAAATTCAACCCTAATCCCTCTCTTAATAACTCATCAGTTGAAATTACAATGCAGTTCAGCTCTTATTTCATAAATAGTATAGCATCTCTAACTAAGGGTACGCCAACATCTAGTCCTAACCTTGCCCAACAGCCGTGTATCACCACATCCACTTTCACCTTCAAACCTGAGCCCACATCCTATATAAAACTACTCTGAAACAAACTCAAACCACACTCTTCTTCTTCAGCTGATGACCTTCCTAGTGAATACCTTAAAACAGTAGCTTCTAACACGCCTACCCTGCTCAATCCCTATAAATAGGTCAGTCCAGGAATCCCATATTACCTCTCTCTGGAAAAAGTCACACACAATCCCTCTGCACAAAGGAGGAAATTTCAACAGGCATTACTAACTTTAGACCTACAGCAGTCTTATCCCCCCTCCAAAATACTTGAAAGTGTATTCAAAAACAGTTGCTGAGCTATCTCTTGCAGGAAGAATTCCTTTCCCCACACAACATGATGCCTTTCTTTCCCATAGTACTAGCACTGCCCTTCTAACCTATATAGATACTGTCAATAAAACTAAAGATGATAGCAAACTAGTTTCCTCCTTATTGGTAGACTTTTCTAAAGCCTTCAGCACAGTTTTTCACAGCAAACTTCTACTTCAAATGTCCCCATTAGGTCTCTCTCAGCCCACCCTTTTGTGGTTCAAAAGCTACCTAGAGGTATTAGTCAGTAAAATGGCACTCCACTCTCTCCATACCTCCCACTCACCACAGGTGTACCAAAATGCTGTATCCTTGGTTCCCTCCTTTTTGACATTCTCACCAACACCCACCAGACATCCACACAACATTCCTTCCTAATACAGTACACAGACAACTCATTTGCACATCTGGCAGTGTGGCACACCTGCAAAACATTATATAGGAAGCTTTAACAGCAACTGAAACATGGCTTTGTTAACTCACAACTCATGCTCAACCCAAAAAAACAAGCTATTACTTTTTCCTCAAACCCCTCTTCCATGAAAAAAAAACAAAATTTAAAGTTCTCTGTCTTGATAATACAACCACTGAAGTCACTTTTCATGGCAAATTATTAGGGATGATAGTGGATGATTATCTTAAATTCAACCTGCATATACAAAATTGCATAAGGAAAACTCATCAAAAGCTTGGGATGCTTTATAGAGCTAAAAACTGTCTCACTGACGCACCTAAAGCTACACTTGCCACTACGTATTTCCTCCCCACACTTTATGGTGCTCCCATCCTCACTAAGCTTCAGGCATCACAAAAATCAAAGTTTGAACAGTGCTATAACAAAGTTGCTAAATTTGCAGCAGATATCTCTTTCAGAACCTACCACTGTATAGCACTAAAAGGCCTACATTGGTTAGAACTACCCCATCAACTAATATATACAAAGCTTCTTACAACCTATAACATTATCCAATGACCCAAAACTGTTGTCTGTCCATAAACCTATAAAATCTGCTGAGCAATGTCTGTACTCGTACCATGTTGCTAAGGCCTGGAACTCCTTATGGCTATGTATCAGATCAAAACCCAACCTCCTATCCTCAAAAAACATCCATAAAGACTTCCTAACCAAAAGCTGGCTCTCTTCTTGCTCAACTCTGGGATAAACTATATCCCTAAATGTGAACAAATAGCTATTCATACTTCACATCTCCTTACTCTCCCTTCTTCACTCAATTGCTTACTTCTATCAATTTCTCTGACTTGTTCTTTTCTCTAAATATACCATAAGCCTGCTTTTTTCTCACTTTGTATTGCAATTCCTGTTTGTATTGTACTATCTTACCAATAATTTCTCTATAAACTGGCAATAAGTTCTCTAACGGTTAAATCATTGTCATATAATTGTATCAATTCTTAAGCAATGTTTTCATATTTATTTTATTATATTTATTTATTTTATTTAATATTTGTTTACTGGGAAAGTCTGATTGGGGCAGAGCCCATTTTCAGCGGAGGCCCGGGGAGAAATGCTCCAGATGTATGTCTTTGGAAAGAGGGAGGAAACTGGACTACCCAGAGGAAACCCATGCGGACATAGGAAGGGCATGCAGACTCCACACAGAAGGCACACCAGCAGAGAAACTAACTGAAGAACCTCTTGCTGTGAGGCGACAACCCTAACTACTGTAACTGATGTCTAATTTTCTATAATTATTTAAACTATATTTGTTTTTTTGTAATATTTTTAAAGACTGTAGAATTATTCTTCCTAAAATGTTTTGTGATACCTTGCAGCTTTTCTCCCCAGGTCTCTGCTGAAAATGCGGTTTTAGCTGGTCGAACCTTGCCAGTAATCAAATGTCAATGAAATACTTTAGATCTAAACAACAGTCACTCTTAAGTAAACCCAAGCAGTTTGGGAATAAGGTCAACCTAGTGACTGACTGTAAATATTCACCAAATAGTACTGACACTGTACCATACAAACTAGGCCAACTAACCACCTTAATCTGTTCAACAGAATTCAGTGATCTGCCACAACCATCTCTGGGCAGCTCCTTAGGTCTGCCCCCACCTTCTCCTCCTCCCCATGCACTCCCTTTTTCTACTTTAAAGCTATTAAATCCAAAGACATGCAGTTACCACTCAATCAAATGCTCAGCCATGCCCCCAGAAGTTCTGATAACCTGCTACCTTTTTTTCTGCTGCTGCAAAGAATTCATCTACGACCATTTCATCACTGAAAACATTACGCTAATATCTAAAATATATTTAGAAAAGAGTTTTAGTTAAACATTTGCTTGAACAATTTGACTCATCCAAAACATCTCAGTTATACACCATTTCAATATTACCCAGTTTAGGTAAGATACTAGAAAAGATTTGTATCAATTTTTCCAAAACAGTATAATATTCTCATCTTGAAACAACGCAGCTTTTGAATGAGTCAAATCACAATAACTGCCATTTGGATACGAACTGCTGAAGCATTGCTTAACAAGGACAAAGGTAATCTTACAGATGCAATTTTTTATAGAATTAACCAAAGTTTTTGATCTGTTAGGCCACTCACTCCTTTATAGACCATTTACATTAACTAAAGACTTTGATCTGGTTGACCGTTCTCCAAATTGAGTATGAGTCCAGTTGCTGTCACCTGATTTCAAGACTTTCCAACAAATTTTTCAGATTTAAGATCAGCTCATCCATTTCTCCTTGCTTAAGGATTCCCCCACCTCTAAAGCTTTTAAATGATGTTTTTCCATCCTCCTATGTTTCCATAACAACACCAGACAATCCTCTGGGATGCTTGCCATACAAAAGCTCATATGCAGCAGTCCCAGCTAAGTCTTGTGGTACCTGTCTTAATGCATATGGTATGCATTTTAATAACTGTTTTCAGGCCTTCCTGTCAGCCTCAATAACTTTCCTTAGCATGGTACTCATACTTCTCAACTGTCCAGAGTTTTGCCTCATATTTTTGGTCTAGTCCTCATAACATTTGTGTTTTTCTGACAAATCACTGGGATGATCTGAGGAGTGAAGTCACCAAATAATGACATACATTTGAGTTTCAGACTTCAAATCCTCTAGAAAATGTATGTTAACACAAACCCTGTTACTCTAGCAACTTTCTAAGTTTATAACAATATTTAAAATCTGTCCCTACTTTTGGGCCATTCCCCCCCCCCCCCCCAATGCTACTGACTTATCAGTCTACAGATGGGTACGCTGAAGTCTTCTGCTGTTTGACTTTAAAGTAATGGCATAACTGATGAAATACCTTGACGAAGATGGGAAGCCTTTGACAGGAAGTATCTCTTTAAGGATGTCTATCATGACTAATAGCCGTACCAGTTATCTGGTAGCCATCTTGACATTAGCTTTGTGTAAAGGCACAGCTTCTAGAAATGTTGTAGCATAGTCCATTATTACCAGCATGCACTGATACCCACTGCTGGATTTTACTAGTTGCTCTACAATGTCAATAGTTTTTTGTTCAAATGATATTTCTGGAAAAGACACTGGGATCATGTGTCCTTAAATCCGGGGCGGGGTGCAAATTATGCCATTCTAGACAAGAAGCATAAACATTTTTTATTTCTTCCATTATACCTTACTTGCCAGGATTCATGCCTTAGTTTTGTCCAGCCCCAGATGATGCCTTAATGTGGACTGTGGTTTAATTTCATTACTAGTGTCCTGTAAAGTTTTGGCACTAGCAATTTATGCAGAATTTCTTCTGCATCTTCACATACTCTTTATAGGAGGTAATCTTTCAACTCAAAATAGAGGTAAGTTGTAATGGGAACATTGTGCTCACTACCAGGGTATTGCTAAAGGAAGGAACACTGTCACATATACTCCCCCCACCCCCTGGTGAAAGTGTTTGCCTCCCAGAGTGACCCTGTCCCTGGAATGCTAAAAAATGCAAATGTTCACTTTTCAGGTTGTTCTTACTTCACAAGAGATGGGAGGGATGTCATGTAAGGGTGCAAGCTTTCTGAAAAGACTCCCAAGAATGTCTTCTGGATGGTCAGGTGAGGCATGTCCTTTACTACACTTTTAAGTAATGTGGAGGAGAAATGTCTTAATGCATTTTAAGAAATTGAGAGGAAAAAGTAAGTGTCTTTGGGAGAATTGTTGCTTGTTTAAACATTCAGACGATGGTTACTACATTTATAAGTGCTGTGTAGGAGACAGTGCTACATATACGATGGAGGGAGTTGTGTGTGTTTGTGTGTGTGTGTTGGTTACTACATTTAGAAACATCTGGAAGGAGAGAATATTGCTTGTTTGAAGGAGTGAGAGGTATGTCTATAAAATGCTCAACTTGGGAATTTATGGTTAAGTGAGTTGCTCGGAGTCACACAGTTGGAGGTAGAAATAATTATACCGTATACCTGTGAGATTGCTCATTAAGAGCTCGGAGTCTTAATCCTTCACACCATTTGCCAGACCTCCCTTACATTCTTTTATGTCTTTTAGGTAAATCAATCATTAAGAGTTTGAGTTCTCATTGTTTAGAAAATGCATGTTCATGCAACACCTGCTGTAGTTCTTTTAGCATTTTACGTGAATTAGAGTTGTCTTGCACTTAAAGCTCTGTGGTGTTAATGAATTGCTTTAAGTTGTTAAAGGTGCTGGGTTTGAATCCTCCTACCTCCATTTGCCTATGGTGTGACTGGGAACAAATCACTCCTGTGTCACGCCAGAAAAGGGGCACTTGTTAACAAATAGATAAAAAAATAGTATTTAAACTTTGTTCCTTTTGAGCCTCTCCCTCCAGTTAGCTTTGTCCAGTATTGCTCAGCAAAAAACTTTGAATTATTTTGGTATGTCCCTTGTAAGATTTTTGGTTTTCTGGCAAATTATTATAGATTACATTCACTAAATAATATCAGGCTTGTGAGCTTCAGGCTTTGTATCCTATATATAGCAAAAATCTTTAAATTTTTTTTCGGATTGTTGAGTCTTTGTGTCTGATTCTTGAGCTAAGTGATTGGAAGAGCATGAGGTGTGCAGTGGGATGCACTGTATGATTCCCACAGTAATGAACTTAATAGGTTCATAGAAGGTTACTAAGCTAACGGCCCAAGAGCCCTTGCAAGCCTAGGCACATTAGTCTCGAGTTGCCCCAGTTGTCCTAAGTTAGATCGGTGATGTTTCACAGAGTGAGTCTGTGGTCAACATCATCTACCCCTGTCCGTGAGAGACATGGTGCCATCCCTGGATAAATTTGCAGATACCCATCCATTTATCAAGGCTACAGTTGAATAGAGTCAGGGAGGAGCACTGCTTCACTTGAATTCCAGAGGAGCATCAGTCTCTGGGGGATGTATCTGTCTCTCTGGCATGTTCTATTTTTGTCACAGGTTAGGTTAAGATCCCTAGAGTGAGTGACTCTGCACCATTTAATTTTGCAGATGTGCAGCACTTCCATTAGGGCAGGGTCAGATACTGCCTTGTAGGCCAGGCACAAGTCACCTTTCAGCGGCCTGTAGTATACAGAGTACAGTGACAGGGCTTTCAGTCTTTCCACATAAGTCACGGTTTGGAGGCCCAGCATTTCTTGGTGAGAAACCTCTGGGGTATCTCCAGCTGTTGCAGGTGCCTGGTAAGGTACATGGAAAAGGAAGCATTGCACTCAGTTAATGGTCTGATAACGGTAGAGTACAGTGGAGTTGTGATATCCCTAGACCTGGATGCAATAGCCTTACTTATGAGATGTGTAAAATAGAAGGCTTTTCTCATCACTGTGGAAACTTGGTGGTTGAAGTTCAGATTGCTGTCAACCTGTGTACCCAAATCTCATACCACTGGGTTTGGACACTGAGGGGTGTTGTCGATATTGTAACTGGCAAGGAATTCCACTTTCCCAAAGAGAATAATAATGCTTTTTTTTTTCATTTAGATTTAATCTGTAGATTTTGGCACCAATAATTTGTCTTTGTTAGCCCTTTCTGCAGTATGTTAACATCGTTGGTGGACTCAGTGATTCACTTCTTGGTCATTATTTACGTATTTGTTCATTCATTTTATTACAAGCAAACATCTGACTGTATACAGATGTAGAAGAGGTGTAATTTATGGTCATGTGTGGTTGTGTTTATCTTACATCCCAGAGTACTTATGGTAAAGAAAGGAATTGATTGTCATAACCAAAGTCAAAGGCCTCTGCCTAACCAAGTTTGCAGATAATTGCAAACAGGAAACAATCATTGAATCCCCCCAATACAAGAACATCCTTCAGGAAGGTCTAACACAGACAAATGCTTAGTGCCAAAGCCATGGTTTAACAATCAATGGCAAGAAATGCCTTATAGTAACCTTTGGGAAGTTGACCACCTTGGGTAACTGTATCATTAAAAAAAATACTCCTGAAAGTTGATTCAGTGGTCTGAGAACCCATGTAAATAGTAACCCAGTCTTTGACCAACATGTGCACAGGGTCATAAGAAAATCCTGTGTTGCTGAACTTATAAGCAAGGGCATGATTTCTAGGTCCATTGAGGTTATCATACCGCTGTACTTGGCCCTCATCATAGAATATAATGCCCCCTTTGGTTTGTATCTGAACAGACACATGCAGCAACTGGAACATCCACAAAGGTTCCATTCATAAAGAATATAGGGAGTAAACACAATGTCCTATGTTGATTGCCTGAAATTCCCGTGTCTCTACTCTGAGAGTAGACTTCTGAGAGGTGATCTTTGTTTGGCATACAAGGCATCCTGGACCCTGTATTAATGAACCTTTTGCATATCCGCAAAACAAACAGTGTCAAAACTACTAGACTAAAAAACCTAAATGTTGGAGAGATGGATAGGTTTCTCAGAATTCCCATTCTCTGAAACAGGCTCCCCATCCATGTGAAGTAGAGTTTCTCCCTATCGCTAATTTAAGAGCAACTTGGACCAGTGGATGGGTAATCAGAAATTCATCCCTGGTCTGACGCCTGTGTCTTTGATGGACAAACGCAGTCAGTAATCACCCTAGAAATCAAATTTGTAGGTCACATTTTGGTTGCATGGCTAGGCTTATAAGGGCCTTAGTGTTCGATAACCTAGTAAACACCTATGAACCTGTGTAACCAGGGGCTTCATCATGCGAGTCATGTTCTTGGAATATGATCCTTGGTTTCCTTGCTTTAACTGTTGACATCATGCTTATTTGACTGCGAATAAACTGTACAGCATGACATATACTAGTTTGACGATAAAATATTAGCTATGAATGCATTTTTAATTCAGCTTGCTTTTTTGCAGGCACAAGCGTATGAAATGCATTCTGTTGGACTACAACAGTTTGGTATGTGCTGCAGATGAGCTAAGGATATCAGCTGTTAATGAGCTGCTTTTTGTAGTGCAGCTGTTGATTTCCTCAGCCTTCTTTTGTTCTGTGTGAGTGTAAGTAATTTTACCAGTTAGTGCTGCTGGGCTGTCCTAGAAAAGAGACTTGTGTTCATTAGGCTGGCTTAAGCTGTTGGCATATTTATGGCGTATTTGTCTTTTGAATTTCTGCACCTTTTAGATAATCCATAATTAGTGTTTCACTGCATGGTATTTGACTGTGAATCCCTGCACATCTGTTATAGTTTATCGGATTGCTAGATGTGTTTTCAATAAATGTGTGTTTCAGTGGAAAAGAAGTTTAATGCTGCTCATGCTGTCTGTATTCTGCTCTTGTTTTTTTGTTTGTTTTTTTTTTTAATATCAAATGGCTGTCAGTGCTTTTTGCTGTAAAATCTTTAGGAAAAGTTTTAAATGAAATGGGAATCTGTGATCATTGTAAAAGTAAAGAAAATAGTATGAACACTGACAGTTACGGAAACTAGGGAGAGACAGCCAAGTGATGGGCTGTTGGTAGGGCTGTTGGCGGGTCTGGCCCATTACTCTGCCTAGGGCCCCATTTGACCATGATCCTGTTCTGCTCTTATTGTACAGAAACTGCACACGAGTATTTAGCCTCGTGTGTGCCCTATCTTTTTGTGTTTCTCTCTTGAACCAGATGAAGGGGTAACCTAGGAGCACTGTTTGGATAAATGACTTATTCAGAGCTACACAGCTGGCACATGGCTAGAACTTTAATCACCTGTACAAAAAGCCCAGACCCTCTCTCGTATCTTAATTTTCTAAAACTCACTGAGGGTTTAAAATCACTAAGATTTATAGTCAGTCAGTAATGCCAGTTATTAGAGTTTCATAGTTTTTGTTTGAATGTTCAGAAAATGCATGTTGATGCAAAACCTGTTTTGTTAATTTTTTTTTAATTTGTCCCCGATTTTGTAGAGCATCACTGATTTTGCCTCATATTTACGGTCTGTCCCTCTAACTTTTTTCTGGTAAATCACTGAGGATCACTGTCAGTCAATAATGCCAGTCATTACAGTTTCATAGTTTTAATTGTGCACAGAATGCACATGTATGCAAAATGTATTGTTTTGTTAATGCTTTAAGTGATTCAGAGTTGTCTGGCACTTATATTAATAAACTGCTTCCTGTAGTCAAAGGTACAACCTTTCACATCTGTTTGCCTTCTTTGTGACTCTGAACAAGTCATTTAACCAGACATTGCTCCCGGGCCACCCCTGATAAGGAATACTTTGCCCATTGGGTTTGCCTGGTTAAAAGATATATACTATAATATTTAAATTTGTCCCTTTTTGTTCCCCATTATTTTTGGCTTTGTCCAGAATTCTTGAACAAAGAAATCGAGGGGTAATTTGGCTTGTTCCTTGTAAAATATGTGGCTTCTGTCAAATTGTTGCGGACTGAGGTCATTAAATTATATATATGTGTATATATATATATATATATATATATATATATATATATATATATATATATATATATATGTATGTATGAGTTTTAGATTTTTTTATCCTTTGGAAAATGCTTGATAATGCAAAGTTTGTTATTCTATCTACTTTTTAAGTATATAAGAGAAATATTTAAAAAGCTGTTCCTGATTTTGTTCCTTGTTTCTGATTCTTAAGCTAAGAAGTTCAGAGGGTAGACAGGAGTTAACTGTATGGTTCCGACATCAATGAGCTGAGATACATTTTTATGTTATTATTTATAAATTTATTCATTCATTTGCTTGCAGTCAAATATCCGGGGTATATAGTCATACCAGTGGCTGTATTTGAGATGTATATAAATGATGATGCCACAATACAAACAAAAAATGTTTGACTTTAACAGTTTGCTTAGCTTCTGGTGTCAGGCCAAGAGGATCCAAAATCTGTCAGCATGGGAGGATATGGTTAACAGGCCATACTGCTTTGTCAGAGATGGTCTGCACCTGCCTCCTCTAGGCTTTTGGATACTGGCAAAAGCATTAGTCACCCCTGTTTTATCTTTTTTAGGCAGTGTCAAAATAACCGACCTCCCAACATAACAAAATCCTCTGTACATAAACTGAAGGTACTGCTACTTAATGCTAGGAGTCTAAACAAGAAACTGCACTCCCTGGAAGCACTCCTCACTTTGGAAGATGCTGATGTCAGTGCAGTCACCAAGACATGATTCAAAGGCACAGAAAGTACCCTGGACATGCAGGGCTACAATGCCGTCCATAAGTTCAGACCACAAACTGAGCATAAAAGAACCAAAGGAAGAGTTGTATCCATCTTCATTAAGGATAGGCACACCTTGTATCCATCTTCATTAAGGAAAGGCACACCTTGTATCCATCTTCATTAAGGATAGGCACACCTTGTATCCATCTTCATTAAGGATAGGCACACCTTGTATCCATCTTCATTAAGGATAGGCACACCTTGTATCCATCTTCATTAAGGATAGGCACACCTTGTATCCATCTTCATTAAGGATAGGCACGCCTTGTATCCATCTTCATTAAGGATAGGCACACCTTGTATCCATCTTCATTAAGGATAGGCACGCCTTGTATCCATCTTCATTAAGGATAGGCACACCTTGTATCCATCTTCATTAAGGATAGGCACGCCTTGTATCCATCTTCATTAAGGATAGGCACACCTTGTATCCATCTTCATTAAGGATAGGCACGCCTTGTATCCATCTTCATTAAGGATAGGCACACCTTGTATCCATCTTCATTAAGGATAGGCACACCTTGTATCCATCTTCATTAAGGATAGGCACACCTTGTATCCATCTTCATTAAGGATAGGCACACCTTGTATCCATCTTCATTAAGGATAGGCACACCTTGTATCCATCTTCATTATGGATAGGCACGCCTTGTATCCATCTTCATTAAGGATAGGCACACCTTGTGACTAGTCAAACAGTATGGCTCTCCTGAGCTACTCCATGTCCAGTTAACTACAGGTAAAGGCCCCTACACATCATAACTAGCTATAGGTCCCCCACCATGAAACAGGAAAAGCATACTGCATACCTTGATTTACTAGATTCACTTGCCATACAGCTCAACACCTTACTCATGGGTGATTTTAATTATCATACCATCAACTGGGAAACATACACGACCACAAACATGCTGGCTCAGAGTTTCATGGACTTTGTCAGTGAAAATGCTCTGGAACAGCTAGTCAGTACACCCACAAGAGGCTCAAATGTCCTGGACATATTACTCAGTAACATGGGATAACATTGCACCCCCCACCCCGTGAGATGTCCTCCGTGGTAAGATTTGACCATAAATCAGTCTTGTTCAATGTAATTATAAGACCAGATACCCCATCAAGCTCAAAAACACTTATGAATTTTTCAAAGACAAATTACCTCCTACTAAATAATGATATAAGAAGTTTCACAGCCCCCTCAAATGCAGATAACACAAACTTCTGCGCAGAGGTGTACACAAATGCCTTGTATAACCACTTAAGCAGTTGTATAGAATCGGCTGTACCTGACAGGATTAAAACCAGGTCTTGCTGTAAAAAACAAGCCACCCTCGTGGACCCCTAGTATAAACAGGCTATACAAAAAGAGAAAGAAACTAATGTCCAAGAACAAGAGGGAAATTCCTCAGCAGAGGAGGAAATCCCTCTCTAGCTTAAACAAACAAATTAGAGATCTTGTTGAGTCTTCCAAAGATAATTACAAAGTAAAAATAGCCTCTCTAGCTAAGGATAATCACAAGGCATTCTTTAACTACATCCAAAATCTAAAAGGGAATACCCAGCTATGCGCTCAACTAGTTGTGGATGGCACCACCCATACTCCAATGGAGGTAATAGCCAACCTACTTGACAGATTTAGAGAAAACTTCACCCCCTTGTCCCCTACAGTCATCCCCCAAAGTATACCTGGCACTCTTCCTCAGCCTGTTATCTCAAGAGAGCAGGTCATCTTGGCACTCTCTAAGACCAAATACATGGCATCACTGGGACCAAACAAGATCCCAGGTTCCCTTTTAAATAACGTAAAACATGACTTAGCAGATCCACTTGGATCCCTGTTTAACCACAGCCTGAAAACTGGCTTTGTTCCAGCAGAATGGAGGACAGCAACAGTAAACCCTGTTAACAAAGTAGGACCATCAACCAACCCTGGGAATTATAGCCCCCAAGTTTGACTAACCTCATCTGCAAGACCATGGAAAGAATCATTATGGACCTTATTAGCAAGGACATATGTAATCTCCAAATTCTGGACCCAACCCAGTTTGGATTTGTTATAAGTAGATCCTGCCTGGTAAACATGGTTGACTTCTTTGAGAAGGTTGCCAAGGCCCTGGACGAGGCCAAGACAGTGCACACCACCTATCTTGATCTAGCAGTACAGCAGAAGGCTATGGGTTCTATTTCCACACCACATACCTGGATTAATTTTACAAAACTGAAACTGCAGTGCTGTATATGTTTGAATGAGACATTACACTGAAGTCCCATCTGCTTGTTTTGGTGGTAGCTAAGGTGGATGCAAAAGATCCGATCGCACTTATCAAAAAGAGTAGGCAAGGTTCTTTGGTGTACTGCTCAAATATTCCTTAGTCTGCATGAATGCTGCTTCTGGTCTATCCATCCAGAAAAGAGGCCATAGGCTTAGTGGGATTAACCACTAAGTCAAAAAAAAATGTATATATATATATATATATATATATATATATATATATATAATAAATCCACAATAACCGAACATATTTTAACGAAAGCGCTTTCATTAAAGTGTGTTACAAAAAAAAAAAAAAAAAAAAAAAAACAATAAATCTACTTTTATGCGGGGAGCTGTGCCCCTCACACCCCCTCTACTTTAATATTTTCACACCGAGGTCACACTACAGTGAGGAAAAGGGGATTTTCCCGTATTCGCACCGTAGTGCGATCGACACAACAAGCATACTTATCCGAAAGTGCTGCTTCGGTGAACAGCACTTTCAGTTAAGTACGTTTGTTGATTTCTGCTTCGGCAGAAAGTGCTGTCGTGGATCAGTACAGATTCCATGTGTGTGTATATATATATATATATATATATATATATATATATATATATATATATATATGGGACTATCTGAGAAGAATGAAAATCTGCATACCCAGATCTCTAAACACCGAGGTGACTTTGCCAAAACCACAGTTTAATGAACATTCGGAACACCAGAAAATTACTCTGGGATAGGATCCACTTGGTCACCATGGTGAACTTTGCCCCTTTCCCCACTGTAGTGTAATCTCTGAGTTGGCATATTTAGTTAGGGGATGTGTGGGGGCAAAGTCCCTCACTGGGTGGGTGTGATTTGCTTTGATGTGTATTTTAGTTTTTATGGATGGATGAGTGGTTAGTTTCCCTGAGTTTGTCATCAGTGTTCCGAGTATTAGTTAAACTGTGGTTTCGGCGAAGTCTTCTCAGTATTCAGAGATTCGGGTAAGTGCTTTTTTTTCTTTTTAAGTAGAACTATAGATATATATGTGTGTGTGTATATATATATATATATATATATATATATATATATATATATATATATGGGTCCCTTTCAAAAGATCGAAATTTTAAAAGACCGAAAATCAAAATATCTAAAACTCAAAACCTGAAATGGAATTTGGTCCTTCTCCACTGTATGAATTAGAGTTGCCACTGTATCTCAGTTATTTGATTATGTCATTGTATCCTGCTTCTCACTATCTTACTGCATCAGAATCATTAAGTGGGTATGGTTATTATAGCTCACTGGATCTGCTACTTTAAAGTCATGTTGGAGGTCCCACCCTCCCACAGGCACCCTTTATATGAGTCTTGCTAGACATAAGGAAATTATTTATTCTTAAGTTCCATGTAAACAGAATGACAGTAGTTTGAGTAATGCCATGCATCTTGCACTTTGCACAGCTTCTGGAACTTCTCAGACCATCTGTTACCTCTTTAATAGTAGATGTAAATGCTCAACAAAATAAACTAAATGAACTGCATGTTTGAAGGCTTCCAGTTTTTAATTCAAGTGCTGTCAGACCCTCTTCCACTTTTTTCCTGAGATGTCAGAACTTTCATTGCAATACAGGAGCTGTTAATATACCACTTTTGCTTCTACTTCAAAGAGATGTTGGAGGGTTGGCATAATGTTTAAGGAGTTTGCCTTACATACACAAAGTACAGTGTTTGATTCTCAGGTGGGATAATTGGCTAGGCTTAAAATGGCATAGCCTTGCACTAACCTATAAACTTTTAACAGAGCTTTTAACTACTTTGCCATTCACCATTGTCTAGTGAAAAAATGGGTGTTTCATCATTAATGTTGGTAAAATGTGCTGTATTTGTTTAAAAATGCAGTACAGAAAAAAATAAGTTTGACTTTCTGTTCTTGAAGTTGAGTTAATGATATTTTTTTCACTTTCTACTTAGACAGAGATGTCTTTGTGCATGACATTCTCCCATCTCTGTTGCATTGATAGATACACCCCTGACTACCAACACTTCATCAAAACCATAAATCTTGAGCATGGAAAAGTAGATTTTCTGTGCTGTGAATTTTTCCAGGATTTGATAGATTATGGTATTAACTGTGTTTTGTAGGGCAGTGGTATTTTATTTTTAACAGTGGATTATGGGTGAGTAGTTACTTTGTACCATGTTCATAGGTGTGTATTAGGCTAATGACCAGGAGCCTTTACAAGCCTAGCCCATAGACGTTCCCTGGCATCATGCCGCCCGACGTTAGTTCCCAGTGCCACTATCAAGCAGAGCCACTGGAGTAATCCCTGGGGTAAACTTTCTATTTTCCATTTACTCATCAAGATTTCTCTTGAAGAGGGCCAGTGAGGTGCTCTGCTTGACATGTATGGGAAGTCTATTCCAGAGCATGGGCAGTCTCTGGGTTATGAACCTGTCCCTCCAGCATGTTCTTTTGATTGTGGTAATGAGGTTGAGGTCTCCAGAGTGTGTGGTGCGGAGGGATTGAGATTTCTTTAGATGTAGCATTTCTAACAGAGCTGGGTCAGACATGGCTTTGTAAGTGAAGCAGAGATCGTCTCTTAGTAGATTATATGAGAGAGAATAGCTGGAGGTTTTTGAGTCTGTCCATGTAGGACATGTGTTTAAGGCCTAGGATCCTCTTTGTGAGGTACTTTTGTGGCCTTTCCAGCTGTTGCATGTGTCTAGGGGGGTAAATGCCAAATGGGGCATTATACTCGATGATTGGCCTAATGAGGGAAGAGTAGACAGAGATGGTGACCTCTTTCTTCCTGGATACAAAACCCTTGGTAATGAGATGGGCCACATAGAAGGACTTTCTGACCACAGTGGCAGTGTGGTGGTCGAAGGAGAAGTTGCTGTCAGTTTATGTCCCTAGATCTCTTATAACTCCTTCAGTGTTCAGTGGGCCGCCATCAATGTGGTAATTAGTGGGAACTGAGTTTTTCCCAAAGGGGATGACAATACATTTTTTAGCATTAAGCTAAGGCTTTGTGGTTGTTTTTAGTGTCTGCCGCAATTCTGCCTTCATAGCTGTCTTTAGAGGTTTTGATGAGGGATCTCAACTTTTTGTTGAGGCTAATATGGGAGTTTTTCCATTCTTGAGACTTTGCCATTTTCTGCAACAGTTTCTTTCTTCCTTCTATTGTAGAGTTTAATAATGGCAGGGCACCACCAGATTGGCTTCGTTTTTTTGAAGGAGAACATCCTAGTTATATTGGGTATGGCTAGTTCCATGCATTTATATATGTGTTCGTACAGTGCATTGGTGTATGATTCGGCAGTCATGCATCTATTTTCCATTGACATGGGTGCCGGGAAGTTAGCCACCTCTCTTTTAATGAGCCCAAAGTCAGCTTTGGAGAAGTTTTTCATGGTGGTTACCTTTGCAGGGGGTTTGGGAGAGGTGTGGATTTCCATGGTGATTAGTTTGTGGTTGGATATAACCTGGGAGGAATTGACTATTGGTGTAGAGCAGCAGTTGCCCATGTTGGTAATAACCAGGTCAGGGATGTTGCTTTCTTTAGTGGAGGTAAGAATCAGCTGTTCCAAGGCATTGGAATTGATGAATTCCAGGAAGCATTGGGCCAGTGAATTGGTGCATGAATAGTTTTCCCAGTTGATGGAGGGGTAGTTGAAGTCACCTAGTATGAGAGTGTTGGGTTGGACCCTAATAGTTTCCGGGGTGCTTAGGAACATGGAGTGAGAGTCTTGGGACTTGGTTGGGGATCTATAGCAGGCTATGACCTGAATCGCCATCTTACCCAGTGTTAGTTGTACCTGAAATATCTCAGATGCATTATGCTGGGTTACTAGTCTGGAGATGTGCATATCCTTTATGAATATGGAGACACCACTGCCTTTGGAGCTTCGCTGCATGTTCTTGGGCCGAAAGGTGTGGAATGGGTTATAGGCTGGTAGCACAGGGGTGCTTTCTGCTGCTTTAAACCATTTCTCCGTTACAGCACAAATGTTGATGTTCTCCATTTTGAGGAGTGCTTTGAGCAAATGCATCTTGAGATTTAGACTTCTAGCATTGAGCAGCATGACTCTCAGATTACATTTATTTATAACTGTTACGGTGGTAATTTTGTCTTTGGAACATCGCCTAAAAAAGGCACTATAGGGGTGGCAAGAGCCTGAGTCACTATCCAGAAACCCAGTGGCGACAGATGCAGGCCATCTTTGACAAAGCATCGAGGTCTGTCAATCATGTCATCCGATGCATACAGGATCCCCTTAGAATGACACCAGAAACTTAGCCAATTGTTAAAGTCAATAATTTTCTGGTTGTACTGCAGTATCATTCTGGGCGATGGTAGGATGTTGCTCAGTGCTAGGGGCATACCTGCCTGGGCCACATAATCTGAGAGCTCCTCCATGTCTCTCTTCATGTAGTCCAAGGATGTGTGTCTCAGGTCATTCACACCCACATGTATAATGACATACTTGTACTTGTTGTGGAGTGACCTGAGTGCGTGTGTTGTATGTTGGATTCTGACACCTGCTGGACAGCTGACTGTTACCTTCTTATTCAACCTAGTGAGTGGGACATCAGTGTGCTTCACTGTCGAGTCACCAATGATTAGTGTACTGAGCAAGCTGTTTTGCCTTAGGGGCTTAGGTCGAGGGGCACACTGTGTAGGTGAGCTGTGTGTCCTGTGGTTTGTGCTGTGTTGTGGTGGTTGAGTGCATTTCTGCCTTGGAGGTCTCTGCTGTTTGGGTTGATTTCTATTGAGAGCCTCCGCGAAGGTGGGTGTGTGATTTGTGTTTTTATGTGAGAGCTGTGATGGTTGGTGTTCTGGAGAGCTATGTGTTGCATGTGATGTGGTGCAGGTGTTGACCTTCTCCTTTTGACCAACTATTCCGTTCTTGACTTGAGAGTGTATGACTTCGAATTTGGATATATAAGTGCATCTCTCACAAGTCTGAGTGTTGGGAGGTAAGAGGAGAGTGTTATCTGTGTACATGAGGCAGTTGCTAAATTGCCTCAGAATGCCCAAGTTCACCAGGTTAATAGGAGAAAGCACAGGAAACTGACCTTTAGACATGCCGGGAGAGATGGTCATTATTACTGAAGTACTGGAGCTATTTCTTTATATAGTCCTTTTAGAGTAAAAATGTCACTCCGGTTGTCTGAGTCTGTACAGAGCACTGTCAAACACTTGAGGGGAAACTAATATGTAGATCCTGAAAATTTAAAGATAAAGTATTTAGGCAGATATTCAGAAGCTAGAAAGAAATCAAGCAGTACTTACTGAAAAATAAAGAATTAGCTTGTCAAGAATGATGAAAAGAGGCGAGTCACATGAATGGCTACTGCCTGGCTACTACTAGTGCTGGTCTCAGCACAGCTTCACTCTATGCATTCTATACTTTACTGGTATGGTATTTTTCTACATGTCTTGCGTGTTCCCACCAGCTAGCTGCTGTCCCCCAGAAAGAAAAGTAACCCAGAGCCGCCACTAGTTTATTTTCTTCCCCTACAGCCTTAAGTATATTCTCTATTGCCTGCTTAAAGTATCATTTTGCCATTGTGCTATTTTTTAAATATAGTGTGTATCTGTAAGTTTATAATCTCAAGGTTACTTTCCTCACTTGCTTGTTTTCAGGTGTAAGGTATAGTTTCCTGTCCTACAAGCACTAGCATCACAGCTTCTTCTATGTCATCTCCTACAAAGGGTATTTCTGGGCAAATGTTTTCTTCTGTTTACCATTCCTCTCTGTGAACAAGCTTCATAGTTCCCTTTTTCCTTAGTTTTCTAATCTCTTTGAGCATATCTGGGTTCTTCATGCTGCATTTTGTTATCTGTGTCACTTACAGTACTCTGTACCATTTCTTTGCTCCTTAATTCTTCTATTTCTGCCTTTGTTTCTGAGCTGACATGTCTTGTAAGTCTCCATGCAGACTTCTGATTTTTAATTCAACGTTTGCAGTCAGTCCATACTCCTTTTCTTTAGAGATATGCTCAGTTTGGGGCAGGTTTCTGGCGAAACATAAAATAATTTTTACCATCTAACTGCAATCAGATTCTGTCCACTTTTGTAGCTTCTTTGTTAACTCTACTCCAGTTTTGATTCTGGACCTCTTATGTGGTAACCCACAAAAATAAAAAGAATAAGAAAGTGCTGCAAAGGTTAGCAAATGAAGTTCATGCTCAGAGATGTTCTTCACAGAGGGTTTTTAAAGCAAATCATTAGTAATGGTCAGTCAGTTTAATACACTCCTGTATGGATACACTCCACAAAGTAGTTCTGCTAAGTGTTCAGGGAGGCTTCCAAGCTTTGTACTGCAGAGACAACTCTCACTCTAGCCTCCCTCTTCAAACTTTAATTCTCTTGGAGACTGATACAATCCTTTTTTGTCCCAGGATTCATGACTTAAAGGGAGAAACAGGGATCTGGACTCTAACTGCTTCTGTGTGTTCATTCTGTCATCTGTGTTTACCAAAGGCATCTGTTCCTTGTTGAGAATTGCTATCCTGTTCTGCCTTATACTTAAAGGGGCAATGTTGTCTGGGCTCAGCAGTCATCACTATTCCATTATGTATATATGGGTACATGTTAAAAGCGCAAACATTTGTAAATGTCAGTTGACATAAGGTCAAAATGCAAATGTCAAGATCGGAAATGTTGATATATGGGAGTAAATGGCAGCCTACAGTGTGTGATGACAGTATGGCAGAGAATTGTGAATATGACATTTCCGCAATGTAGAGCAGTCCTAAAATTAGTATAAGTAGGAGGGGGTTGAGGGTGGTGCAGGTGGGGCTTGCTCCCTCCATGCAAAAAAGCTGTTTGTTTTTTCTTTTGTATTTTGTTTTCAACATTTAGGATGTCAGTGCTGTCACTCGACATTCCGAACGTTGATGAAAAGACATGAATCCATATACATACAGATAGATATATCGACAGGTGTGCGAGTGTGTTTTATTTATATGTACATTTGTGTGTGCATCTGTTTTATACACAAACACACACACATATATATTATAATTTGCTTTTGATTACTAGGAAAGTCCAACAGGGCAAAGCCCCCTTTCTGTGGAAGCTTGTGGAGAAACGTTCCACATTACATGCATTTGCACAGGAAGTTAGCATTACTTAACAGTAAGAATTCATAATATAAACACTAATGTACATATAATTCAGCAAATGATTTCATGTTATATGCATAATATTGTATATGCAACATGTAAACTTGCATCTATAGAACATTCAGCAGTATTTTACAGTGCATGTATATAGTCCCCTCTCTCTCTCTCTCTGCCTCTCTCAAACACGCATACACACACACGCACTCTTTTCCTTATACACCTAGCTTATGTGGAAATACTGCTGACAGCTACAAAACAATTCCGAGCATATTTCAGACTTTTTTTTACCCCAGTGCTCCCAGAATCTCACCGTACGCCTCCCTTTACTCTCCAGTTCAGTAGGTAAACTAAAGCCATTGAAGCTGTCCAGCAGAGCTGTCAAATTGAATGAACTCTTTTTTGAGTGTTCCATTACTATTTGTGCTGCTTGTGTATTGTTATACAGAAAACAAGAGTCATTTTCAAGGTATTTAGCAGTACTTACTCATATTGCTGCCCATTTTAATAAGTCTGCGGTAGCCAGCATAACTGGAAATTGTGTGTTACATCCATTGTTTTTATCTTTGGTCATTGTTACACACCCAAGATATGGAATGCATGGCTAAGATCTGTGTGACTCAGGCTGAAATGACACTTTTGAGATGGACAAGAAAAAGGTCAAGTGAATTACAGAATAAAAGGAAGCTCACAAGTCCAGTATTTCCAAATTTGGGACTGATTTCCAACACCAGAGGCCTGTTACATTACCCTTAGGTAGGGTGAGTCACACAAATCCCTTCAAGTTATAGCGCTCATTTCCTACAATTAAGGCCTGCTCAGTCCCTGATGATTTCTCCATCAGGTTTTCCTTTCCTTTCCTATCCAGGAGAGTTCATACCAGTAACTCCCATCCATAATAATGTTGCTGACTGTAAAACTGACCTTAGGTTACTTGTAGAGATTGGCATCCTTTCTTCCCAGAGCTCTTCCCTCCTGGCTTTACTGATGTTTTATCTTAGTGAGATGAGCTCACAGTCACTGAAGAAACAAATCTTAGTCATCGTGGTATAGAACGGAAGAAGTAATCTTTACATATTCATGTCTACTGCTTTCTTAGGGTGCGTCATTTTAAATGTTTGTCCTTTATATGATGTCTTTATGAAAGAAGTAAGTTTTTATAGGCTTCTGTATAAGAGCATACAGCTTTGAAACCCTTTAGACCTGTCTAAATATTGTGCAATTTAAACCTTAGTTCAGCTCGCCCTGGTGAAACCGTTTACACAGGCTGAGGCCCAAAACACGTAAGGTACCACACCTGTGCTAGGCTGTCTTATGTGAACAAATCCAACCAAAATCTAACACTGTCTTTTCAGTATATTATTTCTTGTATTTTTACTGTATAATTACTATTCATACTTTAACTAGTACATATCTTAAAGTTGTAATGTCGTGTCTGCCTTTATCGTCTCTCACTGTGTTTTACAAACTATTTTCTTAAAATATTGTCTTTTTTATTTGCATTGTATTGTGTCATATCTGCAGACCTGGATGCATTTCCTTGCACATGTCTTGACAGTGTGGTAAAACAGTTTTCTAAGACTGAGTGAGTGGTGCTTGTTTTCAGCAATGTATGCTGAAATATAAAAATACCACATAGTTGCTTAGTAGATATTGAGGTGGGAGCTAACCGTGAAATTTTGTAGAAGCCTGTTTTGTATCGCATTTTTGTTATATATATTACTGAGTACTGTGAATGCACAGAAGAATCTAGTCTTGTCTGTTTTTGGTTATACATAGTTTTGAGTAAGGGTAAAATAGAACAAGACCAAGTACCTCCTAAAACCTCAATGCAAAGTTGTTTCTGTGAGGAAAGTTAGCATTGGTACATTATAAGTAATGGAAATAGAGGAAACTGCAGGAAATTGTTATATCATATTAGTGAATAAACAAAGTGAATCTTTAAAAAGATATTACAGGAAGGAAACAGCATTTAGTGGCATGTCTAGACCTTCTGTTACCGGAAAGGTTTAATGGAACAGTCACAGGCCTTTCAACAAATGGAGTTTCTGTGAAACACCACCTCTGTTTGTAATTGCAACTTTAAATTTCTGGAGGGAGTATGAGACCAAACAAATGTTGTGATGTTGCTGTCAGAGCAAACCAGAGCAGCACACTCTAAGATGCACCCTGGGAGATGTTTAGAAATGGTGTGTGCCCTCCATGCTGTCACCAGGCGTGTAGCTATAGAGCATTTATTTGGAGTCTGTAAATATCTATATGTTTACAGCATATCCTTATGTCTGTAAATTATGTTTTGTTAATTTCTTATGTGATCTTATTCGCACAGGTTGTGCCTCCAAGTGGTCCATTGAGATCAGTGCACTACCTTGGTAAACAAATATAAGTAAATAATAAATAAGTAAGTACAGTTTCTTCCAAATGTGATATGGAAATCTTATATACTGCAGTTCACTGTTGGCAAAAAAACTTGTGTCCTATTGTCTGCTAATAGGTTTCAAGGCAGGATCTTTCCTGTGTTTCTGCCATATCTGAATGTGTAACCATTAAGATGTTCTCCCATGGTGATAATGTGAAGACAAGTCTCACTGTGTCTGTGTTCACAGTACCAGTGTGACGTAATGGATGTATTCTTATTTCTTTTATCTTGCCTGATTTTACTTAGCTTGAATTTGGTGAACTGCTAACGCATCTATTTAGTCATGTGTTTGTCAATTGGGTAGATGAAATGGTGCAGGGACTTTTTTTGGCCATGATCCAGGCCATCAGCAAACAGGCAAAAGATAGAGCATGCATACATACTTCTAGTGTATGTCCACTAAGTTGTCTTGCTCTTTGGTGTGATGATAAGGAGGAAGAGGGACAGAGTAGTTGGCGTTGCAGGATTTTTATACATAATGAAGTGAAAGTAATGAGTGCAAATGCACATAACTAATAAAGCACAGGTGTTGATCAGAGCTAATGCGAGTTTCTTGTACAGCATGTATAACCCTCCCTAGGGGGTTATGTATAAACTTGAAAGGCACAGAGTTGGGAGCTCTATTTCCTAGTTTGTTGTCATCCATGATAGAAAGGTGCCTTATTAGGACTGATCTCTGCCTGTACTCCCGTTGCATGCCTTGATAGGTTGTTGTTCCTAATGTCTCTAAATAGGTTAAATTGGGTATGAGAGAATAAGCTAATGCATTGTACTGTGTGCTGCTTGTATGATTAAGGATTGCTTTCTGTAAAAATGAACTTGCTGGCGGTCAACAGTCAAGACAACATTTTGTCCTGATAAAAAAATGCAGAGATTGTTATAATAGATGATTATGATATAAACTCCGATTCTTTTACATTTGCAAATCCTACATAGAAACATGCATTTGCCTTCATGTAAATTAGCGTGTCACAAGGAACTTCTGCAGACTGTTCATGGGGTTACTGACAAGCGTTTTGAGTGCAGTGTGGATGGTTATTCAGAGGCAGCAACGCAATGTAGTACTAACTAGATTGGAGAGGTTTGCTTCTGGAAGGTTCTTGCAGCAGTTATTAGAATAATAGAACACATTCACCAGGCAGTTTTATTGCAGAGATGGGAGATTCATATTTGTGTGCCCCAGAGCTTCAAATTTGTGTGATCACCTTAGAAAACAGCAAATATCGAAACTTGCTGTTGTGTTTTTTAAAGATTTTTTGCTTGGCGGACATCGTTCCCTGTACCTCTCAGTGTGAGTGCTGCCCACATTCTTCACTGCTCTTCTTATGTACTTGCTCTGACAGTTCTACACCTTTGAGGAAATTAAAATCCTACGAAATAGAGCTGTGTCAGTTTTACAGTCCATTTAATACCTTTCACACTTCTGTGATCAATTTTGCTGAAATTGCACTTGTAAGTCTTCCACTATCATATAGCCCACCCCCCCAGCAGAATCTGTTTAGATTCTCTGGAAAACAACCATTCTGTTTGTTAATATCATCATTATCCCTGTTATTAATCAAATATATTTATGTTAATTTGCATTTTATAATAGCTTATGTAGCATTCCACACATACCTTACATCTCCCAGTGATCTTGATTATTGCAACATTCTTTTTCATGCAGTGCTTTAAATCTTACCATAGTATTGTAAGCTTTTCTTTTAGGACATGATTCCCGGTCATCATTATTCTGATTTTCAGAGAGAAAAATCTCATATCAGTCTTAAATAATTTCTTGCTTCTACTTTCAGTTTCTGTTTTGTTTGGGGTGAAAGCTGCTTGTATCATTTTAGAATCAATAAATCTTACCAACTGCCCTATCTATCCTTAATATTATTATATTATTTAACTTTCTTTTTTATTTTCCCGCTTCTCCTAATTCATTTTACACCATTACTCTTACCCAGTTTATAAAAATTCTTCTTTCATACTTTTTTAAATTTCTCCAAGTCTTTTGGGTTTCTATTACCATGACAGGAATGGACCCCATTTCTAAGTCAAAGTACAATTAAAGTTCATGAAATTAGTATTGTTTCAGTCTTTGATGTCAGCCAGAAGTGCTGTTCGCAGCACCCGCAATGTGCCCAGTAATGACTCCTCCTGCATTTCATACGGAGTTACATGTATTAGTAACATGAGTTAACCTGTTGCTCCTACCACTATTGGAACTCTCTGGGTATCTTTCTTCAACATTGCTTTCGTTTCTGCCTGCAAATCCTGATATTTTATGACTTTGTCTCTCTGTATACAAGATACTCTAGTCACTGGGTGTGGTGATTTCAGTAATCAGTGCTACTTTTCCTCTTCTTTTCATGGACCACTATATCCAGTTTTCTATCATCTGTCTTTTGAGCTATTGGTAATGGGTGATCTCACGTAATGCGGGCATCATCATTTCCTATGATGCTTTGTGGCTCATGTTTCCAGTGTTTTTCAACCACTTCGATACCAAAATGTTTACACAATCCCCAGTGCAACAGTCTTGCCACATTATTATGCCTTTCAGTATACAGTCCTTCTGCCATTAGTGTGTCGCAGCCAGCAACAAGGTGTATGACTGTTTCCAATTCGGTTTTACAAAACTTAGATTTGTCTGTTTCTCCCACATGTTCAATGGACTTTGTAAACTAGCATGTACATAGCCCACTATCTTGGGCTGCCAATATTAACCTTTCATTTCTTGGTTTGAATTCGCCTCTCCTTAACCATTCCTGTGTTCAACATGATGCTCTTCCAAAAGTTTTCTATACTTGCAACTATATGTTTTTTCCACATTTCTTGCCTTCTGATCTGGTCCCTCACCTTATATTCTTTCTTTTGTTTTTTGACACATTCAGTTGCTGCCTGTTTATCTACTTCTGGTTTAATTTCCATTCCTGCTTGACGTCAATATGCTTCTGCTAGACTAAGCAGGGAAGTCATCTTAGATTTATTCTCCTCATGTTTCAAAACTTGCACCAGTTTTGGGTCTTGTGAGGTCAGCAGATGTGTGCAGTCCCACGATTGCAGATCTATACATGTAATCAATTTTATGGAGGCCCATCCCTCCTTCAGAACAGGGAATATATAATCTTGGTATGCACTGATTTTTGTAAATCATTTGGTGAGCATGAAGCATCCTTCTTGTTTTAATATCTAATGTATCCAACACTTTTTGGGGCCAGTCAATCACTCCAAGACTGTACGTTAGGATAGGAAGAACAAATTGATTTTATAGCTTGGATCTTGTTCCTAGATGTCAATGCTGTTCTCAGGATTAATTTAAGTCTCCTAAAGTATTCCTTACTGAGTTTTATTCTCATTTGTTCATGTTTTATTGCTGATCCTTCATCAGTTCCCAAGTATTTATACACTCCCTCTTGCTCAAGTTCTTTTATATCATATTCTTGTCTCAAACTGATGTTTTCCTGGTGTTGCAGTTTTCCTTTTTTAAAGGTTGCTTTTGCACATTTATCGAGACCAAATGACATTGTAATATCTGAAAACGTTTTGACAACTTGCAGCTGTGCTTTCAGTTCCTCATCTGATGAGCTATACAGTTTTAAATCATCGACAAAGAGAAGATGAGAAGTCATTAGACTGTTGTTTTCTAGAAGCCAAATTGTAGCCATGGCCTAAGCTGTTAAGTAAACAGCTTAATGGATTAATAGCAAGGCAGAATAACAACGGTGACAGAGAGTCACCCTGGAATATCCCCCTTTGAATTTTTATACCTGGGATAATAATCTGTCCTTTGTCATGGCTTAATTGCAAAGTGGTCTGCCATTGTTTCACGGTTACTGTAATGTAGGCAATCAGTGTAGGGTGTATCTTATACATTTTTAAGCACTCTTTTAGCCATGAATGTGGGATACTATCAAATGCTTTTTCGTAGACAGTCCATGCCATACTTTCCCTTTTTTACAGTTCTCCACTACAGCTTTATTTAGCAACAAATGATCCTTTGTTCTATATGACTTTCTTTTATTGCCCTTTTGTTCTACTCCCATAATTGAGTTTTCTTCTAAATGACTATAAACACTGTCGGCGTTAATTCCTGTGTATAGTTTATAAGTCGTCGGAAGGCAAGTTATTGGTCTATAATTTTTAGGGTAGCATTGTTTTGCCTTTTGTTAGCCACTGTGGTGTCTGTTCGGGGTGCACATATAAATAATTCTTACTCATGGCTAAATCCTTGTGCATCTGGGCCTGGGGTTTTCCAGTTAGAGGCTTTTCTTAACTTTGTTTCAATCTCTCTGGCTGTTACTTCATCACATTTCATATCCTGTACCTTTAACCCTCTTATTTTTTTTTAACTTCTTCTATCCTTTTAGCATCTTTATGTTCCACAGGATCTTCATAGATAAATCTCCAAAATGTATGTACTTCCTCTTTTTGGCAGTCTTTCAATTCCTTTTACCTTATTTCCCAATTCTCTATGCAATTTTTTTGGATCATCAATAAATTGCTTATTTTGTACTTTTCCTTTATACTTATCTTTGTATCTTCTAAGTCTTTCCGCCTGTGCTGAAATTTTTAGTTTGTTATTTGTGATGGTACATGATAGATCCTGGTCTGTTCTAATACTGGGCATTGCTTTTTTAGCACATCTATTTTTCTTATAATATTTGTTGATCTCTTCCCTCTTCTGTAATCTTCTAACAGTGACACTTGTCATAGCTGCTTTATAGTTTTCTCTATTTGATATTTCCATGATGGTATTCGCTTTCGCCACTACCTTTCCTTCACTACCTTGTGTTCCTGTGGTAGAACTTTAACAGTTATTAATTTAGCTGCACAGTAATATATCCTGTTTACTTATGTTATATTGCATGGATCTCTATGATCAGTCCTAATTACTGTGTTCATTTGTTTTATCAAGCTTCTGACTTTTTGGGTTTTATTAATCTTCTGCAGTCTATTTCTTTCACTGATCGTGTTATATCTGTCTATTAAATCAAACAACTCTTCTCTTAGCTCATTTTCTTCCAAACTTAGGGCACATCCCTTGTTTTTCAATTCCTGTGGGCATTCTATAGAAGATTCTATAGCATCCTCCTGTGGCACATTCTCTTCAACTTCATCCTGTGTCATCCGTTGCTCCGTCATAAGGAACTCCCTGGCCTGTCACTCTTCAACATTGACTGCATCAGAGTTTCCACAGTTTCCTGTTTCTTCCTTTGCTGTCTAGCTTCAAGTGAATGTCTGTACTGGTTTCTTGTGGAAGGCTCCAAATTATCTTCATATGGCACCTGACCAATTGCTTCCTGTTCCACTGATTTCCAGAAGTTTTCTATACTTGGATATCCATTACTCTGTCTTGTTGGGGTGCTTTCTGAATTAGATTTTCTACACTGAATCCTTCACTTTGCAGGTACTCCATGACCTCAGTTTTTTTCTTTAACTTCTCCATTACTAATCTCTTTTTCTACTTTTCGTCTTTGTCTTCTTATTTTTTGTATTGTAAAGTTTTCCATGTCTGGATTCCTTTGCTTGTATTTCTCTTCAAATATATTTTTGGGGCTGCTCTTTTTGTATTGATTAGTTTTGCTTTCTCCTTTGCATAAATATTATACCATATTAACTTTCTTTTTCTTTCCCATGTCCATATTTCTTCTTCAAATGTCTTCTGATCTTCCTGTTTCCCCCTACTTTGGGGACTCACTCCATCCTGCTGTGATGTAACCTGCATTCGACCTTCTACACCAAATCATTCAATTTGCAGGCACTCTGTAATTTAAACTTCTATTTTTTTAATTTCTACTTTACTAATCTTCTTTTCTATGTTCTATCTTTGTGATTTTATTTTTGTTATCATAAAAAACGTAGTAGTTCCAAATACAATAAAGGCTGTCGTTTTTCCCTTGTATCACTCTGTGCTAGTGATACAAAAACTCGATCTCACACCAGTTGATTGATAGAATTTATTCCAAAAGCAAAAAGTAAAATAAACACTTTAAACACTCAAAAAGAAAATAAAACGAAATGAATGATTTAGCGCTTTCATCTCCAACACCAGAGACTTCTTCAGAATCAAGTAACCATTCACTGTTCTTACTATATATATCCTACATTGTTAATTACTAATTAAACATTTATCAGGTTAAATGCATGTGTTGATTGATGAAGAATGGATAAAATAAAATAAAATAAAGGACTAGACATCAGACTTTTGTTCTCCTGCACCACTGAATAGACATATAACATTATGTTAAATGTACCCATATATAACCAACATGTGTTTATACAACACTCATATATATACTGTGTTTTCAATAAATGAATAAATGAGTATAGAAGTATACATTCAATTACTAAGAGGCACATTACTGGGTTGAAAGTGAGTAAATAAATAAGCACTGTTGACATGTTTAACCAAAAAAAGGGTTGACAGTTAATAGCTAAAATTATATCAAATACATATATACCATATAAATGCATATATACCATATAAATGCATTTGTCAACATATTTATATATAATATGTGAAAAATTTTAATATGTAAAAATTTTTTTTTTTTTTAAATGAACAATAAGTAAATAAATATAGTAAAAACAAGTACATTAGTTAATATATATGTATGCATACAGGACATAAAGAATACAAAATAAAAAATAACCAGATGTAGCTCATATGTACTTGTTTATATCTGTTTGTATATAGAATGTATGCATATATATGTGTAACCATAGTAACTTTGGATAAGTCACCACATATTGTTAATAAATACATAATTGATTTCATGTGAGACTGTTAATTTAAAAACATACAAGACAAAAATATATTGTTTGAAAGTTTTGTTTAAGAATCCTTTAAAAATATATTTAAAAATATTATTTACTTAAAATTTGTAGTACTAATAGTTTGCATACCTGTTGAAAAACATATTGAAACTGATGGAAAATATTATAATAGTGTCGTGATACCAAGTTATATAACCATAATGCATCAATAAGATTTATGTTATATATTATATATTGAGCATTATGTATTAACACCCATAGGGACCTATTTACACCTTTTTTAATAATGTGTGTAGCTTCCTGTTGAGCGGTTTCATTCTAGAGGGTATATGCTCTCAGTTTTTCTTAGCAGCTACTCAAATTATCTTTCCTTTGGATCTGCTGCTAATATTTTTAACGCAGGGGTGATAGATATGTGGTCATTTAATCCTTTACCACTACATGCGTCTAATCTCAACTGCCAGATCATTTCCCTATACACTAGCTTAGTCTCCCAGTCACTTCCTCTTTCCATGGGTTCAATTTCCTCAAGTACCCAAAACGTAAAATCTGCCTGTTTACATGTCATTGCGTGCCTAAATAATGCATTATTGTCATTATGCTTACTGATATCCCTTGTATGTTCATATATTCTATTCCTTAAATGGCGTTCAGTTTTGCCTATATAGTAACTCCAGCATACTTTACAGAATACTAAATATACTACTCCATTTGAGTAACAGCTGTTGTACCTTTTGGCTTTTAAAGTTATATCCAAGCTAGGTATTCTGATTTCTTTTAATCCTGCAATAAATGTACATTGTGCACACCTACCGCATTTGAGGGTACCATGTCTCTTGTTCGCCCCCCTAGTATTAGTAGATCTCTGTTCAATGATATTTTTAATATTCTTGTTCCTTCTGAAACTGTATTTTATATCACTTTGAAATACATCAGTCTTAGTTGCTATATTTCTAAACATCTCCCATGTGTCATCAATACTTCTCTTCAGCCATTTCACACCTTGGTAATATGTCTTCGTCAGATATGGTGTATCCCTTGTGCCAACTGTATCAGGGGTGCTAGAACGACTCTTCTCATTGCTAGTTACTGTAGGCTTCACACTCCCTTCTTTAGCTAACAAAGCGTTGTATTTATTGCCTCTTTCAGATAAAACATATTCTTTTCTAGGACTGATAAAGTCCATAGGATAACCTCTTTCTTGGAACATTTTTTCTACTTTGTCTATCTCTTTTAGAAAATCTACATCATCTGAAACCATTCTAGCCATCCTGATCATTTGCCCTTTTACTATGTTTTTCTTGAGTTGATAAGGATGGTCACTATTAAAATGCAAATAGGCATTGGAATGGTGTTCCTTTCTAAATACATTAGATCTATAGCATTTACTCTGTTTGTCCTTACTTAATTTGATGTCCAAAAAATGTATTTCCTCTGCTTCTATTTGATGTGTAAAATGCAAAAAAGTAGTTGTCTGATTTATATATTGTATAAAATCATGAATGCATTCATATGGACCAGACCATAAAACAAATACATCATCCAAAAAACGAAAATAATTACTTATATGTTGGCTGTATACAGAATTAAACACATAATTCTTTTCCCAGAATAACATAATAATGTTAGCATACATGGGGGCACACTGATGTCTAGCCCTTTATTTTATTTTATTTTATTCATTCTTCATCAATCAACACATGCATTTAACCTGATAAATGTTTAATTAGTAATTAACAATGTAGGATATATATAGTAAGAATGGTTACTTGATTCTGAAGAAGTCTCTGGTGTTGGAGATGAAAGCGCTAAATCATTCATTTCGTTTTATTTTCTTTTTGAGTGTTTAAAGTGTTTATTTTACTTTTTGCTTTAGGAATAAATTTTATCAATCAACTGGTGTGAGATCGAGTTTTTATATCACTAGCACAGAGTGATACAAGGGAAAAACGACAGCCTTTATTGTATTTGGAACTACTACGTTTTTTATGGTGACTTGGTTCTGTTACAGCCTTTTGGTTGTGTGGTTAATAGTCAGTATTTTATTTTTGTTTATTGTGAAATTTTCTGTATACGGATGGCTTCGCCTGTATTTCTCTTGAGTATCTTTGGGGCTGCCTTCTTTGCATTGATTATAATTGGGCTTTCTCCTTTGCATAAATATTGCACCATATCAAATCTCTCTTTCTTTCCCATGTCCATATTTCTTTTTTATATTTTTCAAATATCTCTTGGTTTTGTTATTTATATTTTTGCACTTCCTCAGATGCTTCTTTTTTCGAACAGATCAATGTTTCTTGATCTATATACTGCTTTTCATAAATCTGTTGTATTAATGAACATAAGTTTTCATTTGAAGCTTCTGACAATTTTTCTTGTGGAAGTATTTTTCTTTCCTCTAATTTCTCTCTTAATCATTTTGTATATCTTGTGTCTGGAAATTCTGGACTTTTTGCATAATAGTAACAATACATAATTTCTTTCTTATCCTCAATAGTCCACTTTATCGTCTTTATGGCTCTTCTTTGGCCTATCAGTTTTTGTGATTTTTGTAAGACTACTACTTCTTTCTATAATAGGGGGGGCATCCTTTTGTACTTCCATTTCCTACTGTTAAACTTTACCTGTGTTTATACAGACCTTGTTGGTGATAATTGCTCACATCTTTACCTTTTTTATCATTCCTGTATCATACTAGCTGTTATGCATTTTTTTATTTCCTTTCACTTTTGTCAGATTTGTAGGCTTGTCCTGTAGGCTGACTTACCACATCTTTTTCATCTCACTTTGTAATTTCATACACATTCGCACTTCATCCATTTTATAGTCTCACCAGTCATTATCACACCCCTGCTTTGACCAAAATATCTTGCTTGTCACTTTCGTTTCAAACTGTTTATCCTATGGAGCCCTGTTGACAAGACTGGTCTATTTAATTCATTTCCTACTTTATTCATTTTAATAACATCCATTTTATCTCAGTATTGTCCATGGTGTGTATTTGCAGTCATTTTCAATCCTTATCGTGCCCAGCTTTGGCCTCATGGTACCTCAGCCACCTGCCAGAAGACCCAACAAAGCATGAGTTAACCCAGTGGCCTTATTTTTCCTTCCTCAGTTCTGCTTTAAAGTGGGTTTGGAAGGGCTGGTATGTTCATTTCATCATGCATATCAACTCACTCCTTTTAGTTTCAGACATACATGTGATGACCCCTCTCTGGGCCAGTGATCGTTTGATATTCAAAGGATATAATTCTTTATAAAACCCCAGCTAGCTATGCTGGTACTAGCCCGTGTAATCACATCTGCCCCCCCCCCCCCCAAAGACTCAAGCTAGGTTTTAAAGTGACCCTTGAGAAACGTGGGTTGAGAGAAGTAAGGCTATCTGGGAATATGTTACCCCATTCCCTGTCTTGAGAGCCCATCTGCACTGGTATTGCTGACCCCACTACAGTGTTGTACTGTCATGTGATATGCCTGCAATCCTAAGCTCCACCTTAATAACTTGGCATTTTGCTGACTGTCTCTATGTAGCCATGTTAAGGGACTGTGGTCTGTAACTACAGGGAATTTCCTTCTGTACAGATAAGGCTAATATTTCTGCAGTACCCACCCTATGGCTAGACATTCCTTTTCTACAGCTGCATAACATTCCTCCCTGGGTTGGAGTCCACAGCTGAGATATACCACTGGGTGCTCTTTTTCCTCTGAGGAAACCTGGCTAAGCACAGCCCCCACCCCATGGTTTGAGTCTTCCACCTGCACGACAAATTGTTTGCTGTAATCTGGGCTACCTAACACAGGGGGTCCTCCCAAAGCTCCTTTAAGCTTCTGGAATGCCTGCTCACATGCTAGGGTCCATACTACCTTATCTGACCTGTTTTTCCTCATCAGGTCTGTCAGGGGAGCAGCTATTGTACTATAATTTGGGACAAATTTTCTGTAGTACCCCTTGTCCCTAAGAATGCCCTTGCCTGTTTTTTTGGTAACAGGGGCAGGCCATGCCTGAATGGCTTCCACTTTGGCAGGTTCTGGCCTGATCTTACCACTCCCCACTCTATGTCCCAGGTAATAGACCTCTGCCATACCCACCTGATACTTAATGGGCTTAATAGTCAACCCTGTCATTTGCAGTCTGCTCAGCACCTTCCTGACGTGCTGAAGGTGCTCTTGCCAGGAATGGTTGTAGATGGCAATATCATTCAGGTAAGCAAGGGCATAATCTCCTGTTAGGATATGATCTACCAACCTCTGGAAAGTTGCTGGGGCATTTTCCAATCCACAGGGCATCTTCGTGTACACATGCAAGCTGAAATGAGTCACAAAGACTGACCCCTGTCTAGCAATGGGAGTCAAGGGCACCTGCTAGTAGTGGTCAGATACTTCTCTAAGGCTTCATCTGTCCTAGGCATGGGGTAAGCATCTGACTCTGTGTGACTATTTAGTTTTCTGTAGTCCACACAGAACCTGGTGCTGCCAACCTACTTTGGTACCACCACCACTGGGGAGGGCCAGGGACTGCTGGACTCCTAGATTACTCCCAGTTCCAACATGTCCTGTATCTCCTCTGCCTCAGAGTCTGTCTGACTCACTCAGGCACCCTATAAGTGGCCTGCCTAATAGGCCTTTGGGGCCATGTATCCACATGGTGCTGTACCAGGTGGGTGCACCCTGGTTTCCCAGTGAACATGTCCCCAAACTCCTGTAACACTGCTTGGATTTCTCAAACCTGGGTAGGGGATAGCCACTGGGAAATTGCTACCCCTTCCATTCAGGTATCAGTCCGAGCCTCACTAAGGAGGTCCGTCACCAGATGCCCCTCAGACTTCTCCTGCCATCCACTGCAAATACTGGGCACAAGGGCCTCCCTATCATGGTAAGGCTTCATCATGGTAACATGGTACAGTTTGTGCCCCTGCCTCCAACCTAGCAGTTCTACCATGTAGTTTGCATCACTGACCATCCTTACCACTTTGAAGGGTCCCTTCCAAGGTGCCTGCAACTTGTTGCATCTGACAGGAATGAACACCATCACCTGCTGTCCCACAGCATACTCTCTGGCTCAAGCATTCCTGTCATACCAGACCTTTTTCTGCTATTGGGCTCCTGCCAGGTTCTCATGGGCCAAGTCCATGAGTTCCATAAGCCTTGTTCTGAGGTATAGGACATATGCCACAACATACACCTTGTGAGATTCATACTCACCCTCTCACTCATCACAAATCAAATCTAAAGGCCACTCTTACCCTATGCCCATACAGCAACTCAACAGGTGAAAAAGCTGAGGATTCCTGGGGCACCTCCCTGTATGCAAACAACAGTTGGGTCAAATTGGTCTCACTCTCTCTCAAACTGGTCTGCAAATGCCCATAGCATGGTCTTTAGTGTAGAGTTTAACCTAGGGGTGGAAGGAGTGGTCTTCAGGTGCTTCACCCCACAGCTCTCCCACAGACAAGCCAGCAGGTCTGACATGAAATTGGCACCTCTGTTAGTCAGTATTTCTTTTGGAAAACCTACCCTGCTGAAAATCTGTAGAAAAGCATTTGCCACCTTCTCTGCCTCAATGGAGGACAGAGCCACCACCTCAGTGTATCTAGCAGCATAATCTACTACCATTAGGAAATACTTCTTCCCTGTGGAACTTGGGCGTTCAGAGGCCCCACAATATCCAGAGCTACTGTCTGAAATGGCTTCTCAGCCACAGGCAAAGTCATCAAAGGTGTTTGACCTTGTCTTCTTCCTTGCCTACTTTTTGGCACTGCTCACAGGTCCTGCAGTATCCTGTTACATCCCTTGCAATCCCAGGCCAATAAAAGTTCTGCATAATATGTCTCTTGGTATGCTTTATGCCCATATGACCTGCAAAAGGAATGTCATGGACTATGGCTAGACATTCCAGATGGTAGGCTGTAGGCACTAGCAGCTTCTGTACTCCCTCAGAGGTCCACTCTCTATAAAGTAACCCTTTGTTCCAGTATAGAGACTCCCCTTTTCCATGAGAATCAGGTGCCTCCCTAGCTACCTCCCTCAAGCTCCTTAGTGTAGGGTCTAAGAGCTGAGCCTGTCTCAGCTGTACTTTCGTGACTCTTCCCAGCTCACCTTCCACAGAAAGTCTGGTATCCTCTGACAGCAGTGCCTCACTGTCAGCTGGGATACTACCACTCACCTCTACCCTTGCAGTCACTATGTCCAAGGGAAGATCAATACCTACCAGCAGCTGGGGCTCATCTTCAGGCTCACTGCTAAAAGATAACTACTGAATTAGCCACATTACCTGCCCTGGCTTCAGGGGGTGCAGTCTTTGTGGGTCTCCTCCAAGCTACCAGACCCACATGCTTGTCTCCAAGCCTGACGGCATGTCACTGCATGCACACAAGGTACTGCATTATCAAAATCATTCTCTATCAAGACACCTGCAGGGATATCCTTACACACACCTACTTGCTTGCTGCCTTTTCTACCCTTCCAGTCAAGGTGAACCGTGGCCAAAAGCATTTGGAATGAGATCCCTCCTAAAGCTCTGACTGGAGTGGACTTCCCAAGCAAGTACTGCTCCTCTTTAACCACTGCAGGCTTCACAATGGTTATATCAGAGGCTCTCTCTCTCTCTCTCTCTCTGCAGTGGCCTGTTTTCCATCCACCAAAATAGGATGCAAACCCTGGTGGTAGTCTGGTACCCCTGTTGTCTTCAAGTAACTTACCGCTGGCATTATGTTATTCCCAGTTGCTGTCTCCCCCACCTATTGTTCCCCACCACCTTGCCTCTGGGGACACCTATATGCTCCATGGCCCCATTGGTTATCTCTTGATCCTGGCTGTGTACCTGAACTAGTGGCTTCCTCTGTTACTGGCAGACTCTGTTGCGGAGGTTTAGGCTGCCCACCATGGGTTCCTTATATTCGTGTCCAACACTGGGTATCCCTTTCCTGTACAGTACTGTCCTGCTTGCTAAGTAGCGATCCCCCTTTTTCCCCAACTCATCTGCAGAGTTGCATTCTTGGTCTGCCAACCAGATTCTCATGTCATCAGAAAAAGTGCTAAGGTCTTGTTCCCTCACCAGAACCTTTCAAAAGTGGTGACTTCACACCCACTCACCCTTCTATGAAAATAAGTGCTTAACTCAGTAATATAGTCACACACACTTTCATCTGCCTTGCATCTGTGCTCACAAATTATTTTTCTGTAAGCTTCAGGCATTAACGTAAAACATTCCAATTAACATTTTTTAACTGTATCATAGTTTAAGCGGTCAGTATCAGGCAATTTAGAAATGGCAGTTACAGCTTTACCATAGAGTAAGGGGGTCTGAACTGTACCCAGAGCCCTTAGACAACATTATACTGTTTACATACTCTTTCAAATATATGAATAAAATACCAGAATTATCACCCTCCATAAATTGAAGAAATTTACTGACCTTTGTTGCTTCTAGGGTACAGTTACTCCCTTCCCCATTACCCATGACCCTGGCGAAGGGCCATTATTTCCTTTTCATGTTGCCTCTGTTTCTCATTTTCTTCGGCCTCCAAACATCGCAGCCTCCAAACATCGCATTCTTTCTGCTGATTCTAATTCCATCTGTTTTGCCTGCCACAGTCTCTCATTTTCTTTAGCCTCCAAATGCCTCATTCTCTCTGCTGATTCCAATCTCAAATGTTTGACCTTCAGTTTATCTCTAACTCCAGATGGATTTTTAAGTTCTCTCAGAAAAATGTAAACTGTCTTGTTTCTGAGAGCTGCACATCCCCAGTGCCAGACTTGTTTTTGGTTTCCTCCTGGTTGCTGGTCTTTGCTGCAGCTATGACTAAGGCTGCAGTCGTTTCCCCTTTAGTTAGGTTGGCATGCACCAGTCCTTTGGCTTGGCGCATCTCAGCCAACTGGTTCCTTGTCATCTTGCCATAATTCCCTGCTGACATCCTTGCCTGCTTTCCTTGACTAACATAGTTACAAAAAGTAAGTAAATAATACTATTGTGATATAAAAAACTGAATTCTGCTTTGTGGCTGCTTGAGAGTAGAAACATCTTCTTTAGTGACAACTCCTTACAAGCTACAGAAATTCAGTATCCACAACACTTCTCACCAATATGTGATGACCCCTCTCTGGGCCCGTAATCATGGAGCCTGAATCTCACCACTGACACTGGAGAGGGACGTTCACTTGGAATGCAAATGGATACACTCAGTATTTCCAGATGCAGCTCTCTGCACCAAATAGAATTTCCCTTAGGAGCACACAGGGGACACGGTCAGCCCGGGGTCTGGGTTTCTTTATATCTGTCTCCCTCCAGGTCCACAATAAGACTCCCCACTGGTACAGCTATAGGTTAGGTCCTCAGACGAGTGTCCAAGTCAAGTCCTCCAGCACCCTCTCTGTGAAACCAGTGCTTCATGTCCCTGCCCGAAGTAGCTGACATACACACTCTTTGAGATGTAATTTTTCACAGACACACACACACACACACACACCCCTGGGAAAAAGGCCGGCACAGATTTACCTGTTGTGCCCCCTTATGCCCAGAGTATAAGGTAGTTATCATTGCCACCAGACACTCTGCAATCAGCTGCTCTAAGGCCCTTAATAAATGGTGTCCAATTATAGTGTGTAATACATACAGCAGTGGTTGATCGAGACAACTAGACCTTCAGGAGTGGTCCACACAGCGTCATCAAATAAATCTAAGTACTCTCAAAGGTTAAATACTTTCTAAAAGGGCCAGCCACAATAAACGTTTAAACATATTTAATAATAAGTAATAAAAGAATATGAAAATACCGAATATATATTTACAGTAAACCAGAGAGTTCAAATCACAGGAAATATTGAAAATAACATTGATGGATAGATTTAGACAAATAAAGAAAAACAATATCTAAACTAAGCTTCACTATATTTTCTTGACTGAATTTAGGAGAATTACCTTTCCCTACTTACTTAATAGTGCAAGGCAGATGATTTGGTGAATGGTCCTTCTTGTTCTCAAGCCCAAGACTGAATGCTCAAGCCTCAGAGATTACTCCCTGTAATATGAAAAATATTATTATTATTCATCTGGTCACCTTGACTCTGGTCACCTTGACTCTAGGTTCCCATGCTATCCCTGTTTGAAGTTGAGAGAGGAGTTTAGCATAGACATGTAAAAATGCATATCTGTTGCTTTTCTATTGTTTATAGAAGGTCTGAGGCCAAGAAACAATCACAGCACTTCCCCTCTATTTACTGAAGCTAATAAACGATTGATTCTTCCAGACCTATCGTCTCCGGTCCTATTCATCCCTGTGGGATGCCATTTTAATGGTTTAACAGCTCATTTACATTTCCCTTATTTTTCTTAAAGTACGTTAGTTAACCTCTGCTCTTCCAGGGTCCTTCGCTAACATATAACCATACAGTCTCACTTGCATATTCCTTCTCTGTCCAGCAGGACCCACTGTTGATACATTTTTCAATACTAGAAACTTTACATATACATTTTGATAGTCAATTGCCATACAGTTCTAATACATTTATAATATAAGTATCTATACAAATCAGTTTGGTGTTCAACTGCCATACAGTTCTAATACATTTGTAACATAAGCATCTGTACAAATCAGTTTGATATTCAAATACCATACTGTTCCAGTATGTAACACAAGCATCTTATACACATCAGTTTGATATTCAAATGATATCATTCTTTACAAAACCCCAGCTAGCTGTGCTGGCACTAGCCCATATCATCACAATACAAATGATGTATCCACCAGGTCAAAGTAACACCCATTTTCCAATAATGTGTATTATGATTGGAAAGTAATAAAAAGTATTTACAATATTAAAATATAAACTTCTGTCTTTCTTTCTTTCTTCATATTACTTCTGATTAAGTCACCCCAATATCACTTCCTTACAGATAGTAATCTGCACTCAATTGTATTTATTCTGCCGCATTTATTACTGCTTGTGGTAGTAACCTGATTAAATTGCAACTGTTATTCTAAGCCTTTTGGTTTAAGCACTTTTGCTTCAGACCAGTTGTTTTACATTAAGAAGGTTTGTGGTCTGCACTGTTGTGGCAGGACAGGTAGCTTGCATCCTTCTAAGTTGGGAATTGCTGATTGAAGGCTCAGTGTCTGTAATTCTAAAAGTGTGTTAATTCTGGTTTAAGCACTTGGGCTTCAGGCCAGTTATTTTTCATTAAGAAGGTATGTGCTCTGTACTCTTGTGGGAGGGGAGGCTAGATTTTGCCCTTCTGAGCTGGGAATTTCTGGTTAAAGGCTTATTGTGCCTGCTTATTTGAACTGTTTCTTTCTGAAATTGGTGCACCTTGTTTGCTGTAGCACAGACTAGATTCAGGCATGCTGAATCTAGCTTTGTTTGTATAACTTGAGCACTAATCCAGGCCATCTTTTTTGGAGAAGGTTCCCCTGCACCCTAGTGCTAGGAGTGTGCAGTTAGAACTTGTCCGATTGAAGACTGTTGGAACAGGGCTCAGTTTTGAGCTTTTTTACTGGTTAATTTGGTAATTTGTTTAAATAAGTTTGCTCATTTTCTATTGTTATATAAAAAATTGCACTTTATTCATCTGCTTTTACTGTATTTGTGTTTCTTCCTACTTTATTTTGCTTTTGCTGCTTGTTCTTAAAAGTACTTAATTGCATTTATTCTGCTGCATTTATTACTGCTTGTTAGTAGCCTGATTGAACTGTAATTTATTCTAAGCCTTTGGTTGAAGCACTTGGGCTTCAGATGAGTTGTTTTACATTAAGAAGGTTTGTGGTCTGCACTGTTGTGGCCGGACAGGTAGCGTACAACCTTCTAAGTTGGGAGTTGCTGATTGAAGGCTTTAGTGTCTGTTATTCTAAAAGTGTATTAGTTCTGGTTTAAGCACTTGGGCTTCGGGCCAGTTATTTTACATTAAGAAGGTGTGGTCTGCACTCTTGTGGGAGGAGAGGGTAGATTCTGCCCTTCTGAGCTGGGAGTTTCTGGTTAAAGGCTTATTGTGTCTGCTTATTTGAACTGTTTCTTTCTGAAATTGGTATGCCTTGTTTGCTGTAGCATAGACTAAATTCAAACCTGCTTAAACTAGCTTTGTTTGTATGACTTGAGCACTAATCCAGACCATCTTTTCTTGGAGAAGGTTCCCCTGCACCCTAGTGGCAGGAGTGTGCAGTTAGAACTTGTCTGATCGAAGACTGCTGGAACGGGGCTCAGTTTTTAGCTTTTTATTAGTTAATTTGTTTAGATCAGTTTGCTCATTTGCTACTGTTGTATATATAAAAAAAAAAAAAACACTTTATGCATCCCTGCTAAGCTACGGTTAAACTATTCCTGGCACCGTAAAGTCTGCTCTTCAAATTTTCCCTTAGAACTAGCCAGTATTTTAGTTTTAGCACTCAAATCTGTTTCTTTGAGCTCAGCACTTGTTCAGAACTCGTTGCCAAGCACTAAATAAGCTACAAATTACTACAGCACTCAACTTTCCTCACTTGTCTATAGGAAGACAGTTTTTAGTACTTAATAAATAAGCACCTATCCAGGCATGTCTAAGGGTCGGCTCCCGGTGTTTTCTCCTGTCTACCTGATGAATCTGGGCATCTTAGGGCAATGCAGCAATTGCCTCATGTACACAGACAACCCTCTCCTCCTACCACCCAACACTACAACCTGTGAGAGATGCACTTGTATAGCCAAACTGGAAGCAGAACTCTCTTCACCCAAGACTGGACTGGACAGTCAGGAAGAGTAGGTAAACACTTGCACCACCCCACACTTATCACATAGTCCCTCAAAACCTACACCACCAAAATGCAAACATAGAAACACAAAACACCCACACCTACATTCACGAAGGCTCTCAATAATAATCTGCTCAAGCAACAGAGACCTCCAAAGCAGAAATGCAAGCAACCTCCACCCCCCAACACAACCTAAATGACATATAGCCCACAAACTCAGTGTTCCACTCAACCACAGCCCATAAGGCATAACAACGTACTCAACACTCTAGTCATAGGTGACTCTACAGTCAGGCACACTGATGTTCCACTCCCCAGGCTAAACAGGGAGAAAGTTACTGTCAGCTGCCTGTCGGTTGCCACATAACGCACGCACTCAGGTCACTCCACAACAAGTACAAATATGACTCTGTCATTGTCCATGTTGGTGTGAATGACCTGAGATGTACCTCCCTGGACTACATGAAAAGAGACATGGAGGAGCTCACCAATCTTATAGCCTAGGCAGGTATGACTCTAGCCCTGAGTAGCATCCTGCCATCACCCAGAATGATACCACAGTACAAGGACGAAATGATTGACATCAACAATTGGCTAAGCTTCTGGTGTCATTCTAAGGGGAGCCACTATCTGTCTGCGTGGGATGACATGATCGACAGACAACGATGGTTTGTTAGAGGTGGCTTGCAACTGTCGCCCTTGGGATTCCGGATACTGGTTAGGCTCTTGCCACCCCTTTAGTGCCTTTTTTAGGCAAGGTTCAAATGACAAATTCACCACAGTAACAGGTACAAGCAAGCAAAATCTGAGGGTAATGCTACTCAATGCTAGAAGTCTAAACCTCAAAATGCATTCACTCGAGGCACTCCTTAAAGTGGAGAACATCGACATCTGTGCAGTGACAGAGACCTGGTTCAAGGCTCCAGAGAGCACCCCATTACTAGGCTATAATTCATACCACACCTTTCATTCACCTAACCTAGACCGAAACACTAAAGGCGGAGGCGTGTCCATATTCATTAAGGATGTCCACACCTTCAGGCTAGTTGCTCAGCATAATGCATCCGAGGTTATCCAAGTGCAACTAAATCTGGGCAAGACTGTAGTCCAAATTGTAACTTGCTACAGATCCCCCACCATGCCCCAGGATTCCCACTCCTAATTTCTTGATACACTGGAAAATATTAGGGTACAACCCAACACGGTAATAATGGGTAATTTCAACTACCCCACAATTAACTGGAAAAACTACTCGTGTATGAACTCTTTTGCTCAACGTTTGCTGGAATTCATAAATTCCAATGCCTTGGATCAACTTATCCACACCCCCACCAAGGGCAGCAATATCCTACACCTGGTCATTACCAACATTGGCGACCAGTGTCAATTCTTCTTTGGCCAGATCCACATCCCGCCCCCACCCCCCATTAAGGAAAACACCATAAAAAATTTCTCCAAAGCCAACTTCACGCTTCTTAAGACAGAAGTGGCAAACTTTATGACACCCATGCAGACGGACAATAGAGGTACGACTGCTGAATCCTACACAGATGTACTTTATAAACACACGAGTGCAGGGATCGTGCTATCCCTAACAGAACAAGATGCTATCCTCCAAAAAAAGGAAGCCAATCTGGTGGTCCCCTGCCATAAACAAACTCTACAACAGAAGAAAGAAACTGTTGCAAAAAACAGTAAAATGATTGGAGGAACTCACTGGTCAGCCTCAGTAAGAAGCTGTGATCCCTCATAAAATCCTCCAAAGCTAGTTACGAAAACAAGATTCCCACTGATTCTAAAGACAACCACAAAGCGTTCTATAACTATGTCAAGAATCTCAATGGCAACACTCAGTTCTGCTCTGAGTTACAGCACAATGGCACTAAATATACAGAACCAACTGATATTGCCAACATCCTGGCAGATAGGTTCAGTGCTAACTTTACTCCCCTCTCACCCCCCTAAAGGGCCCATCTCTATACAGGAAGAATGCAAAGTTCCTGTAATCACGACTGCACAGGTAAAAACCACACTCTCCAAAGCCAAGAACACAGCATCCATGGGACCTGACAACATCCCAGGCTGCGTTCTACACGAACTACAGAATGAACTGGCACCCCACCTAAGCACCATGTTCAATCTTAGCCTCACCTCAGGCTTTATGCCCACTGAATGGTGCACAGTGGCAATTATCCCACTCCACAAAGAGGGAGCCACCATGGACACTGGGAACTACCGCCCAATTAGCCTAACGAGCTTGGTCTGCAAGACCATGGAACGTATCTTCATGGGACTTATAAACAAAGACATTGGTAATCTCCAAACTCTGGACCCGGGTTTGTAAAAGGCAGATCATGTCTCCTAAACCTGATAGACTTCTTTGAAGCAGTCACCAAAGCCATAGACTTGGGTAAGGTGGTTCACCCAGCCTATCTAGATCTCGCCAATGCTTTTGACACCATCCCCCACTCTGGAATTATAGATAAACTCACTAAACTAGGTATAATTCCCTATGTCACAAGATGGGTTGCCAACTGGCTAACTGACAGAACCCACACTGTGAAAGTAGCAGAATCCAAATCCGACTTCAGACCAGTGACAAGTGGAGTACCACAGGGTTCAGTCCTGGGTCCTCTCCTGTTTGGTATCTACTTTTCTGAAGTACAGGCTAACACAGAAGGTCTTTGGCTAACGAAGTTTGCAGCTGACTGCAAACTAAGAGCCATAATTGAAATGCCTAACGATCTGGGCATCCTACATAAGGGCTTCACTGAGACAGATGCCTGGTGTCAAAGCCATGGCCTCAAGCTCAATGCTGAAAAGTGCATTGTCATCCCCTTTGGTAAAAACTCTGTACCCATGAGCTACCACATAGGTGGTAGTCTACTTAGGACCGAAAGTGTGATAAGAGACCTTGGGACAGAGGTGGACAGTAGTCTCTCCTTTGATAATCACATCACCACAGTAGTCCGGAAATCCTTCTATGTGGCACACCTCATCACAAAAGGTTTCTCTTCCAGGAAAAAAGAGGTTATTGTTCCCCTCTTCTCATCACTCATTAGACCCATTATAGAGTACAATGCCCCTTTTGGTATGTACCTCACAAGACATCTTCAACAACTGGAAGGGCTGCAGAAATACCTCACAAAGAGGATTACTGGCCTCAAACAGTTGCCCTATGCAGACAGTCTCAAAAAAACTCCAGCTTTACTCTGTTGCATATCACCTACTCAGAGGCGATCTCTGCCTAACATACAAAGCTATGTCAAACCTAGAGCTGTTGGACATGCTCCACTTAAAAAAATCCCAATCCCTCCAAGCTACACGCTCTAGGGATCTAAACCTTGTTACCACAATAAACAGAACATGCTGGAGGGATAGATTCCTGTCCCAGAGACTTCCCATACTCTGGAACAAACTACCTATCTATATCAAACAAAGCTCCTTATTAGCACTCGTCAAGAAAAATCTTGATTGGATGGGAAATAGGGAATTCACCCCGGGGATCACCTCTGTGGCTCTGCTCAACAGGAGCACAGGAAAATAATTTTCTTGACTGGCAAAAACCAGGGTACCTTTTTGGCTAGGCTTATATAGTCCCTAGGGCCAATAGCCTAGTACCTACCTATGAACCTATATAGCATCAGCACCTTACTTGTATCTATTTCTTTACATCCTACTTTCATCTAGCGTATTGAGTATAGTTAACACATTTATTTACTACTTATAAAAATGCTGGTGTGTTCAAGTCATACTGCTCAACTGATAATCAAGTTAAACATTTATAACAACTGCAGAAACTGGGCTGTGTATGTTAACTCACTATCTGCTTTTATACATGCTATAGCTTAGGACTACATTGACATTATCTTTTCATCTGTTTATCACTTACACACAGTGTTAAATTTCACTTTACTTCAGAATCCTCCCCATTCCAATAAAACATAACTCATTTTGCTGGATTTGCCTACCAACTCAGCAGCTTTTCTCATATGTCACACAGCTGGCTCTTAATAGAATTCATGAATACCTGTTTGTCAAGCAGGAATTTCACTTCATCCAATACAGCCATACTATTCTTTTCACATAAACTTCAAACCGTTAATTCAGGTTCCACAACACAGTTTAGATAGTGTCCAGACTATTTATGACCACCATTTTGAGTCTCAACACTTTTTCTCACATCCAAAACCACAGATCATGAAAAATCATGGCCACTTTTCTGAAAGTTTTTTTTTTTTTTTACTTTCTGTAACTTTTGTTTAACTACTTCAAAGTATTCAGATTCTACTGTATCAAACAAACATTTCTCTCTACAATATTTAGTGGTTATATCTTTGAAATGAAGCAATTAGAGGAGGCAATCAACTTAAACTGTCAGTGGGCATGCATCTCAAAAGGCAAACAATCTTAACACCTTCTTGACTGGAGCTTCTGTCGTTTTTGGCCAAGATCAACTGTTTTTCACATAGGAGAAATTATCTTATGTAGAAATCTTTACTCTCCTATGTTTTTTTACTTTTATAACAACCTCTGGGAACTGTCTCCTCAGCATGACCGAGTTATCAGCCATCTCTGTATTAGACAACTGTATGTTACTAGATCTACTATCTACTGCAGGTCTGTACTTAACACCCACAGCTTTTTTTTCCAAGCTTTAAGTTCTTTTAGTATATTTTTATTTCATTTAGATATATACATCATCGCAAGCTTCCAGAATGCTAATTCCAATTGAAATAAATCATTTCCATAATTGAGTCTATTAATTATTTGTTTGCTTGTTAATGATGTAGATGAGGCTGGTCTGGGGATTCTTTTCCAGTCATAACCTGGACCTGCAGGCAACACAGGATAAAGTAAAAGCCCATAAAATACAATAATTTATTCAGATAGGACAGTCCTTGCAATACATTCACAGAAAGACATTTCCACTAAGCAGTAAATGAGGTACAATGAAGAGCTAAAAAATAATTCTAACCAACGTCTAACTACTGACGAATGTTAACACAGACATGAAATAATACAACGAGCTTGAGAAAACGGTTTTAAATTAGCAGCAGTTGAACTTGGAAGGTATAATCAGTAATAATATCTACAGATTTTAAAATCTAAGCACAAAAACAGTATCTTAATTGGACCAAGCTGATATTGCCCGTTCTGCGTAGATTATTTACATCTAGAGGAATTAGCAAGGCGATCCAATAGTTTTTTTTTGAAGATTGATCATAGCAAAGCCTGTTGTGATTTGGAGCCTTCTATGCAAAAGAGGAATTGTGCAGCAACCTCTGGACTGTTTCCCTCCCTCCTCTCCTGCATGCACTTTCTCCATTCCACCTCCACCCATGTTGCCCTCTCTCCTCCCCCACACATGCTGTTCATTCCACCCTCCAGCCATGTAGTGTGCACTAACTGACATTTAGTTTCTGTATGTAATAACAAGTTGTAGTAAGCTTGTAGCCAGAAATTTTTCATATATCAAGGACTTAGATGATGTCCTCTTCTTTGTAAACAGCTTTCATTGGTTTTCTGATGTATGTACTAAAACATTTAATTAAAGAACTCCTCTAAAATACAGTTTGGAGATCTGTAGTTAACTGAGTGCTGAACTGGATTGCTGTCAGCAGAAGCTTTTTGTTGGTCACAGCAGTTAAAGATGCTCACTACAGTTAAATAAATGTGGACATGAAATGTATGGTAGAGTCATTAAATCAGTGCAGTCGATGATCTCTGACTGCAAACCTTACCTACTGGGATTTCAGCAGCCATACTGTAAATGCCTATTAAAATAATCTTGTGGAAAATGTATTTACTTATATATCAGAATACTTGGGTAGATCGGACTATACTAAACTTTCTATAAAATTTTCAAGACAGGAGTGTCATCGCAGCAGACACATGCCTCACTGGGATACTTTGCCTGCTGTATCCTTCCTTTCTCCCACGTTGTATGACTTCACTGAATTACATAACACAATGTGAATGATATTCCTTCTTTTGTCCCTTGTTCTTGTCCTGATGTATGTATAATGAGGTCGTGAGAAGTTATCATTCCAGCACATGTAATCAACTTTAAGATTTTTTTTTTTTACCTCTCCTTTCGGTCTAGGCAGTTTTTATCTGGAGTTGAACTGTCATTTTCCCAATTAGTTTGACAAGCCCATCCCAGTCTGGGTGATCTCACCCAGGCGTCTGGTCCCTTAGCCTTTGAGATTGTTTTAAACATTAGTCAATCAGTTTTTAAATCCCTGCATAAAACTATATGACAGCCCAAGTACTATAACTGGGAAAATCAGATATAGTTAAAAATAAATAAATAAATAAAAAACTTGTGTCACATCAGAAATGAAGCAGACTTGTACACCCGCTCCTGAGATCTGCTCATATTTTTTCTTATATAGCTTGAATCCAGTTGTCTGCCTGGCCATATTCTAGGATTAGTGTCTTAGTTCCTACATGATATAGCTATGGACAGGAGCCATTTGCACCTTTGGGTTGAGAGAGATGGCTAGTCCACTAGAAATCATGGTGGTGAAGTTATCAAGTGCCACAGTGATTGTACCATGCATCTGTGCCATAGTGATTGCACCATACATCTGCCCTAGACACATATTGAGTGGTACTGGTAGAAAGCCACACGGTGACCCACGTCTTTCCTCCACCTCTGAGTACTACCTCCCAACTCACGGTACAGTTTGCTGTTTGGGTGCCATTCTTTAAACTAGTTTTCTCTTAAAAAATAGTCTTCTCTTCTCTTTTCCCCAAATCTGTTGTGTTAACTGGCATCCTCTTCCAGCTATTTAGAGCTGACTTTGCCTCAATAAGTGTTTATTGTATTGTTATGCCACACGAATGCGCAGTTGCCTTCCAAAGTTGTTTCAGAACTAGCTTTTTCTCACAGTTGGTGGTTAATAGTGTGGCATCTATACTAGCATGTGTAATAATTGTTGCAGTTTCCTTCTCTAAAAGTAGGATTACTGATTATGTTGTTAGTGTGTATTTATTAAATGTTTTTGCTAAAAGTTTTGTCTACTGCTGTTCCAAGCATTTAATGTACACATCTGCGTTTACTGTTATATTTTAACCTCCCTGCTGCTTGCCTTATGACTGAGAAGGGTTTTCCTGGGATGGGTCAGCTGGATGTATTTTTAGTAACTGGTCTGGGCAAATACACAAGGTAGCCTAATATACAGTTTGTCACTTTTTTGTCTTTCGAAACAGGTAGAAAAGGTAAGAAGCTCATTAGAGAATATACTGGTCTTTTTGTCCATCCAGCAATAAAATTGTTATTGTAGATATTTGGTCCTACAAGCGCATAAACTGGTTCTACTTTATGTTGAATTTATGCTAAACTGCATAGAGTAGCTTGTTTGCATATTTGATTACACTTTGTTCAGTAAATTGTGTGGACATTTGATTGCATTGTTCTTAGTAAATGTTGGAGCAAAAATAATGCAGTCTGTTTCCTGAAAGGGCTTTGTTAAAATGATACCGAATAAAGTTATGTACAAAAACACCCACTTAAAGGAAAAAAAAGTCCTTTCACTTTTATTTTAGATGAAGCTGGCATGTTGTTGTGCTAAATGTCTGCCATACTTCCTTCATGTTCTCTTATTTCCAAAATGCTCATGAGAGTGTAGAACAACTACTACCATTTTTCTGCTTCCTTGGTTCCTGTTAGCTATTACACACCAGCAGCTTGGCAAAATATTATTGTTTTGTGCTTTTATTTATTGGGCTTGTTGCTGTCATAGTTCGCTTACACCAACTCTCCTCTCTCTTTTTATTTATTTTTCCCTCCAGTACTTTTTACTGTTTACTGTAATAACAACACTACATTGAAGCAGAAAATTCTAGCAAAACAAACCAGACTGAGACCTCTGACATCCTTAACATTATTGATAAGCATTCTACCCATGAGTGTTTTAAAACCTGAAATACAGTTCTAACAAGTGTGTGTGTGTGTGTGTGTGTGTGTGTGTGTGTATATATATATATATATATATATATATATATATATATCTGTATGTATTTTCTGTAAAGAACAGGCAGTAACTGGTCATTCTAGAGAAAGAAACAGACCCCCAAATTCTTTATTTTTGTATCCTGTAAGTAAAATTTGGAATCTTCTTCTTCTTTCGGATTTTCCCAGTTAGGGGTCGACACATCGGATCACCTTGTCCGCTCATGATTGGCAGTGGAGTTTTACGGTGTTGAGTTGCCAGCCCGGCGCCCAACCTTCCACAGAAGGCACACACATGCACGCACTCACACCTAGGGCCAATATAGAGTGTCCATTCAACCTACAGCATGTCTTTGGGATGTGGGAGGAAACCCACATGACCACAGGGAGGACATGCAGACTCCGTACAGAAGGCACCCCAGCCGAGGATCGAACCGGAGCACTTCTTGCCGTGATGCGGCAATGCTAACCGCTGCACCACTATGGCCACCCACAAACTGTTGGAATAATACATGCAGAAAATGTTTTGGAGGAGGAATGAGGTTCAAGGGAGTGCAGGAAATGAATACTTTACGCAATATTACTTAGCTAAGATATATAAAAATGTATGTCTGATCTTAGTACTTCCTGTCAATTTAATTCCTAGTCCAGCCTCTGATCTCTAGCCAGATAATGCTAAGTCTACTATTGCATTGTAAATCCAACATTGTTTCTTTATATTGTATTGTATATTCAACTAATATAACTAATTGTTCTGTATATCATATGTGGTCTTCTTTATTTCTGTAATCCAACTACTGTTGTACTTTGCTTATTTACTGCTATGTGGAGCTTTTCTCTCCAGGCATCCGCTGAAAAAGGACCTGTGTCCAGAAGGAACTTCCCGGTAAACAAATATAAATAAATAAATAAATAAACATGACATATAATGTTTGTAAACATGAACTTGTTAACATGGTTTGTTTACTTTCATTTGCTTATTTCAAAATAAAGGTGTTTCAAAAGAAAGGAATCTATCCCTCCATCAAGCCTAACTCAATGTATTACTAGCCTATGGAATATGTACTACAAGCAAGCAAAGTACTAATTCATTTGCTTTTAAGGCTAATCTTGATTGTAAGAAGTAAATTTAAACTATGTTTATAGTGTACAACACTGCATGATTTGTAAGGTAAACACTATTAAGTACTCAATGGGTGGCAAGATCATTTATGTTGGTCTTCTAAAAGATGCATATGGCTAGGCCTCTTATAGTCCCTACTGTATTGTTTGTCTAGTCTATTTCCTATGGCATAAATAGTTAGATAAGGACTTGAAATTTCACAAATACAAAATAAACTGAAAGCTTTGTGAAGATTCTGAAGACAGACGTTCAAACATCTTCCACAAATATGTTGAATAAGAATCCCCAGTGGTAATACAGACAAAAAAAAAAAAAAGACTGTTGTCAAACAATTAGAATTTTGGGCACATTGCCTCTACCAGTCTATGACTACTATGTGGAAATGCAACAGCAAGGAACTTTGCTTAAAATGCAGACAGTCTGCTACTGATGAGTATGTCAAGATGGTGAAGCTCAGGTGGTGTCTGAGCTTCACCTGCTGGATAAAAAGCACACAGAACCATCATGGCCTTTAGTCCTGTCTAATGTTCAGACACTGCACCATCACTGCCTTCAGTCGTGTCTCATGTTCAGACAGTGCACCATCACAGCCTTCAGTACCATCTAATGTTCAGACACTGCACCATCACAGCCTTCAGTACCATCTAATGTTCAGACACTGCACCATCACCGCCTTCAGTCGTGTCTCATGTTCAGACAGTGCACCATCACAGCCTTCAGTACCATCTAATGTTCAGACACTGCACCATCACAGCCTTCAGTCCCATCTAATGTTCAGACACTGCACCGTCATGGCCTTCAGTCCCATCTAATGTTCAGACACTGCACCATCACAGCCTTCAGTCCCATCTAATGTTCAGACACTGCACCGTCATGGCCTTCAGTCTCGTCTAATGTTCAGACACTGCACCATCACAGCCTTCAGTCCCGTCTAATGTTCAGACACTGCACCATCACAGCCTTCAGTCCCGTCTAATGTTCAGACACTGCACCATCACGGGCTTCAGTCCCGTGTAATGTTCAGACACTGCACCATCACGGCCTTCAGTCCTGTCTAATGTTCAGACACTGCACCATCACGGCCTTCAGTCCTGTCTAATGTTCAGACACTGCACCATCACGGCCTTCAGTCCTGTCTAATGTTCAGACACTGCACCATCACGGCCTTCAGTCCTGTCTAATGTTCAGACACTGCACCATCACGGCCTTCAGTCCTGTCTAATGTTCAGACACTGCACCATCACGGCCTTCAGTCCCGTCTAATGTTCAGACACTGCACCATCACGGCCTTCAGTCCTGTCTAATGTTCAGACACTGCACCATCACGGCCCTCAGTCCCGTCTAATACTCAGTAAAATTTGGAATCTGCTGCCATGTTATGCCTTCAGATATTGTGCTTTTGACCTTATGAGCCTGTAAAAGTATCTGGTACTCACTCTATAGGTAGTACAAAGGAAAACGTACCTGACCATAACTCCATTGATTGTTTGTGATGTATTTGTGTCTCCTCTGTGTTGACTTCACTCTGTTTGCCCTCACTATGCTCAGGTTCACTCCCTTCTGCTAGCCCCAGTTCCAACCCTCACTTATATACTTACATCCCTCTACCCACTCTTCTCTTTCACCCAATCACAACTTATAATTTACCACTCCTACTTTCTCCCCTAACAACCAGTTATCTCAATCATACTGTTACTTGGTAACCCCACTTAGTATACTCCAGTCATCCTAGAATTTCTCTGTCAATATTTGCTTTGCCACACCTCTCTCCACCTTCCCTATACTTATCCGGTCTCCACAAACATCCAGTATTCCGACTTCACTTAAATACAACTATTTTGCCGTATTTCTTTAAAATTCTACATTAACACATTCCAATTAACCCACCCTCAACCCTAGTCATCATTTTAACCAGGTCTACACTCTCAATCTACCTAATTCAGCACCCCCTCTCTGATTAACCCAGCTCTACACTACTCACCTCGACAAATTCTCTGTTTAAACATTATCATTCTAACATCACTAATAGTGCTAGCATATCTAACTCCCTATCACCATGAATTCCATATTGACTGTGTGCCTTCAGCCATCATAAATAATAGCACAACAATGTAACTGCACGCACTATTATTATGTCATAGCATGGTATCTTACCTCGCCATTATTCTTACACATTTTCAAGTATAAAAATAGCTAATATAAAATCCAATAATTGTACAGCTTACACTGAAACAAAGAATTTAGCATAAATATCCAGCCACCCACCTACTTTTATTGCACGAGTCTATATTAAATAAGCGAACGCTTATTCATCAATCCTAGTTCAGCGAACGCTGAAAATGCTGAACACTCGGAACAGCGATTTTTTTCCAAAAAAAAAAAAAAAAAAAAACCTTAAAACAGTGCCCCCCCCCCCCCCCCCACTTAAATATACCAACTCCGAGATCTCACCACAGTGGAGAAAACGGCAAACTCCCAAAACCGGCCCAGTGATTTCTTTCACTGAGAAAACATTCGCTGTTCCGGGTGTTCGGGATTTTCACCGTTCGCTGAACTAGGGTAGATGAATCAGCGTTCACTTTTTTAAGCGTTCGCTGATTCAATATAGACCCTATTGCACTAAACCTATGCAGAGATGTTCATTCAAACCCAACCCATCTCAACAACCTCAAAATACATCCGCACAAAGCAAATCTCCTACCCATTGTACATCCCCAACACCAGCAAAATCATCAGGCGTACATCTTTTCAACAAAAACTTCAGAAGGGTTTGAAATAATATACCAGAATCCAATGCTTGGATGGCGCTTTGCTTTTCTGATATTGTTATCATAATTGAAACTTTGCTAAAAACAGAAATTAAGGGTGTGGAAATCTTACCTCCAGCCTGTAACATATTCATACTTGACAGAAATGAGAAAAAGCAAGGGGGGGAGTAGCAGTAGTTTATAAACACTCCATCAGTATCTCTGCCCACCCTGTGAAACCCTCACCAGACAAAACTGCTGAATTTCTTATAACTCTCCTTACCCCAAAAACAAACATAAGAGCCTTTACATAGCAGCTTTGCACATATTCTCCTGGTGATAACATCACCACAGCAGAGGAATTATTTTCCTGGACCATAGCCAACATCTTTAAGGAAACTACAACACTGGGAGATAACATTGATTGGAAAACTGTAAACTGTGACTCCCCTATCATGATCAGTTTATTTGGACTCACTCAACTTGTTTCTGCTCATACTAGAGTCAACAAATCCAACAATATCCACTGTTGATAAGATTCTCACTAATGCTCCACACAAAAGCATCTCAACTGTTTCTCTCCCTGATACCCTAAGGTTTCATTGTCAGGAGACATCCAAATAATGCTGCAAAAGCCTGTCACCATAACCAAATACATAACATTTCCTCCTTTTAAAAGGCATATTCATCTGTACCCCAATGTCATTTTACTGGAATTCACTGCATACACTTCATCTGGATGAGTTGAGCGGTATTCATTAATACATCTCTAAGCATACTAAGTGACCAAGTTCCTATCATATCAGAAAGAATAAAAACTAATCCAACACCCCAGTTAACTGTGTCGCACAGAGTTATAGCCTGGAAATCTTGAAGGAAGTATAAAGTCACACAGTATCTACAAAATGCTAACGGCTCAGAACTACCACAAAAGATTGCATCACACTTGACAACAAAAAGTACTACACCATATTCCAGAATACCAGTCAGGCAAATCCCAAACTTTTATAGTACACAGTTAATCAGCTATTACATTCTGGTCATTTTACCCAACCATTCCCTTCTCTTGACAGCAAACAAAAAACATTGCTAGTGAATTCAGCATACACGCACATATTCAGAGTAGCCTGTTTGCAGAAACACTCACCTACCATCACAGCTCCACCTACTACGCACCAGCAAAATACACTTTCCTTTACACCAATTCCCATTGCTACAGTCAACAAAAATACTAGTTCAACTAAAAAAAAGAAAAAACACATAATCTTCCTGCTGAAGGTAACACCAGCAGAGGAGGCACAGTAGCATTTCCTGTACCTATATTAATAAATAATTCCATTCATGAAGGATTTGTCCTAGCTGTGTGGAAAAAATGCTAGGGCTTACCCACTACACAAAGGTGGCAGTTGCATTTACACAACCGATTATAAACTCACAGCCATACTATCGTGCTGTCAGAAATTCTGGAGAAATTAATTCTCATGTAACTAATCTTCATCACTAAATAAGTACAAAAAAGCGGTAGCTCTCCACAAAACACCAATAATTCCAAAAGGAGTGCAGTCCCAGGAAGGAAGATCTCCAAACAGTTAAAACCACTTTTAATGTCACAAGACACGCACAAAACACTTCCACATTAACGCTCTTCCAAAATAAATCGCGTTTTCGTCACATTCATCTTCATCACTGACAACAATTTACTATCTCACTCCCTGTATGACTTTTGTCTACATGGTAATACCACTATCACCCTCCACAACTTCCTCAGTACTGTATATCAACACAGAGACTGAGGTTTTTCCACAGACTACTACATCATTTGTATTTGGCCTAGACAAAAAATTCCTATCTTGGCTCAGGCGCTACATCAAAGATGAGCAACAGGCTGTAAAATGTCAAAGCAGATTTTCACTCTTCCTCCCTTTATCAGCGAGTCGCCTCAAGAGTTCTATTCTTGCCCTCCCTTCTTGTCAACATATTTGTCAACAATTTTCGTAGAGCAAATAAACATACCAACATTTATTTGCTGACAGTACCATTCTGCGTTAAAAACTTATTTAACTTAGGAATCCCTCACAATTATCAAAACCTGGCTCAGTGACTAAAAACTGCTGCTACAGCTAAAAAAAAAAAAAAAAAAAAAAAATCCTGTTATGTTTCGGACAAGCTTTGCAATGGGCTGGACTTGTTGACTCCCCCTCCTCCCTCCAGTGGACTTCGTTGATCAAATCCCACTCCATTTTTAAGATTATTTTTACATTGGGAGCAGTAAAACTATTTTATAGGGTCTTAAAGTGAATAGTCTTGTTTCTGCACTGTGTTGAACTTTCTTATGGAATGAGTTTTCAAGCTACCACCTGTGGTTATGTGGGTTTCCTTTGGGTACTCCGGTTTCCTCCCACATCCCAAGGACATGCTGTAGGTGGATTGGACACTCTAAATTGACTCTAGGTGTGAGTGCGTCTGTGTGTGTGCTTTTTGTGGAAGGTTGCGTGCCAGGCTGGCAACTCGACACCGTAAAACTCCACTGCCAATCATGAGCGGACAGGTGATCCGCTGTGGCAACCCCTAACCAGGAAAAGCCGAAAGAAGAAGAAGAACTTATGCTATTCAACTCAGAAAGTAAAAAACCCTCTTAATTGTTTCCTTCTCAAATAGTACAAAAATTGAAATGGTGAACCACACAAAGCCATTATTGATGGTCATTCAATAAAGTCATGCTCAATATTATCAAAATCTCATAACTTTCATGGTGACTCCTTATACGCTTACAAAATTGCCAAATCATGCCCCAAATCATGGAACTCCTAACATATTCTCTCTACCCCAATACACATACTTTCAAACAACTCCTAAAAGAATGTTATACTAAATACTGGCTATGTTCTTGCACATCTCCAGGCTAATAACAGTCACATCCTATTTTTTCTCATTAATGTTCTCTAACTATAACTGGCTTTTATATTTGTTTTTTTGATTGTTCCACAAAAAATAGTGTGAGTGATTTTTACCTCGAATCCCATTATTTTATTTTATTTATTTATTTTACATTTGTTATCCGGGCTAGTCTAGCTGGATATATGTCCATTTTCAGTAGAGGCCCGAGGAGAAAAGCTCCACACATACTAAATTTCAACGGGACAATTTACAGAATAAAAAATTAAGTACAAAATGAATATGCATTTAGTAACATGAAACAAACAAAAAAATACACGAAATACCTAAGGAACATACTATAAAATAGTTGTTCAGTAAAAGCATTACACAAAGTCAGGATTAGCAACATGGTTTCAAAAAATGTTGAAGAGAAGTAGAACAGGAGATAAGAAGGGAATACAATGGAGGAAGAGGGAAAGAAGCAATAGTGGTGGAAATTATGATTTCATAGTACTCGTATTTTTATCAATGTGTGTGTATCTGCTTTGAGTTTCATCTGTATTGTATATTTTACTCTGTAAATATTGTTCATCTGTATTGTGTTTTACTCTGTAAATATTTTGTGTGTGTACTTTTCTCTTTTATTCACTGTATTATGTTTGTATTTGTAATTTTTTGGAGCTTTTCTCCCTGGGTCTCTGCTGAAAACAGACTTTTACCCCAGTCAGACACTAAAATCAAAAGTAAATAAATAAATAAAAATCCGAAATTTGACTAGCATATAAACCATGTCATTAAAAATACCCATCAAAAACTTCTTTCTCAGAGCTAAACCCTATTTAACTGATCGTGCTTGAAAGTATATTGCATCTGCCTTCATAGTGTCATCTCTTCTCTGTGCAGCTCCCCAAACAACCCATCTCTAGATTTGCTGCTAGCATGTCATATAAAACACACCCCTGTACTGCCCTAAAGCAACTCAAGATAGTTGGCCTCTGTCACCACATAACATTAATACAACTAACTGTGACACACAACAACATTTAGAATCCTAAAAAATGCACTAGTGTAAGTAACATTCTTCAACACTCTTATCCCCAGCAGTGCTGTTTGGCCTGATGACAAATAATTATTAGAAATAACAAGATTAATCAGTGCATCTAGGACTAATGTTCTACTACAAGTTTCCACTAATCGGAAATGGCCGAGCACTTTTTCACCGAAAAAGCACTTTTGCGAAACTCAAGTTAAAAAAAAAAAAAAAAAACCCAGTAATCATGTTTACACAGTGTGGCAAGCCCCCCTGCACCCCCCACGTGGGGGGGGCTGTGCTCCCCACACCCCCCCTAATTTTATATTCTCACTTAGAGATCGCATTATAGTGGGGGAAAAAGGAATGTTCCCGTATCCCCACTGTGCCGTGGTCTCAGCAACAGACATTTCCTCATGTTTTTTTTTTTTTTTAAGTACAGTTTCATGAAAGTGCTTTTTTGGTGAAAAAGCACTTTCGTGAAACTGTGCTCGTCCGATTCCGAATCGTGGAAACGTGTCGTCGAGCATTAGTCCTAGACCCCAAACAACATGGTAGAGACAATGGTCGCTATTCTTTGTGTGTTGCCAAAATGTGGAGCACCATTCCTCTGAATCTCAAAGTAGCTAACATTTCATTCTTTAAAACGCTACTATGAGAGCATTTGACAGATTCCTGGTTATGTTCTTTTTCTAAACCAGGATAAAGTTATATTTTTCATCTTCCCTCTTCTTCTTCTTCTTCTTTTGGCTTTTTCCCGGTTAGGGGTCGCCACAGCGGAGCACCTGTCCACTCATGATTGGCAGTGGAGTTTTATGGTGCCGAGGTGCCAGCCCGGCGCCCAGCCTTCCACAGAAGGCACATGCACGCACACACTCACACCTAGGACCAATTTGGAGTGTCCAATCCACCTACAGCATGTCTTTGGGATGTGGGAGGAAACCGGAGCACCCGGAGGAAACCCACGCGACCATAGGGAGGACATGCAGACTCCGCACAGAAGGCACCTCAGCTGAGAATCGAACCGCTCTTCCCTCTTATTCCCTTTAATTCTTGGATTCTACCTAATATTATTTACCTATTTGCTAAACCTCTTAAGTAACCTCTGACTCTCCTACTTCTTCCCTACTTTTTCTGCAGGACTCTCTCCAAATGTTAAGCTCAACATATAGCTAAACATATACTATACATAGGAAGTTTGTCGCCTGTTTATCCTTTCTGCATATTCATACCTTATTTTACTTAATTTTATATAAAACACTTTAAAATGTTCCAGTTATGTTGTTCAAAGGACCACTTTTCTCATCTACATGTATTGTAAGTACTGCTTCACAACTAGTATTTTACTGTTATTTTTTTTTCTCTTGTATTTTACTGTTTTTTTTTACTGTATTATTATGGCGCTTTTATCCCAAAGTCCTTTTCTGTTGAGGGTACTAAGTATCTCAATCGTTGCTCGTCTTCCTTGTGGAAGAGGGAGGTCTGCAGTCAGAGTATGGACTGCCCTTTTCAGGTGGAAGGGGGGACTAATTGTTGTATTAGTGGCTCACTATCTCTTCTTGAAGGTGGAAGCCTGCTTTTTAAATGTTGATGACTCTTTTCTGGCAGAATGCGGTACTAAGTGTCAAAGTGATATTTGTCCTTCCCTTGTGGAAGTGGGGAAACTGATGTCTAATTGATGACTGCATTTCTGTGGTAAAAAGGGGGTTCTGTGCACCCCCACTGTTGGATGTTCTTTCCCTGTGAGTTAGTGGGGACAATAGCCAAGGGATTATCACCTTTTTCTGATGAGAGTGTGATAAAGATGACTGTTATGGTAAAAACTGCCCTTCTTTGCTGAGGAGCCATTTCGTTAATCGCTGTAGTCTCTGGTGGGAGGGCGGATTGTCCCTTTGATGGCCAACTTTTGCCATGGGGAATGTGGATTCTCTAAACATAAGAGCTACATTGGTTGGAGAGTGAGGACTGTTCCCACTGATTACTGTCCTTCCCTGATGGTAATGTGATTTCTCATACAAACACTTTTTGGGCAGAAGCTGTAGTTTATTGCACAAGAGGGACAGTAGACCAGCTTGTGTGACCCGCTTCCTGCAGATGGGTTTAGTGCTTTCTGTACAGCAGCACTAGTGTCAATGCCTCATTTGGCAGCCAGGCACAGAATGCAGAGTAGCCAGCCCATGATGGAAGAGCCCTCATTTGCCACATCTGTCACCAGCATAATTCCATTAGAAGGAAACTTCTGCAGAAAGGAGACATAATGCAGAAACCAGACTAGAGAAGTTCTGCCTGCCAACATTATGCACTACCTGTTTTGTACGGTCAGCCCTTGGTTTCCACTATTGTCCTTGTGGTAGTAAGTGACGTTGCAAAGCCTACACAATGTCAGTGGTCTTGCTGTGATTTTTCTCATTTCTTAGCTCTTCCTTAACTTCTTAGTAGTTTTTTCAGCCTTTTCTGCAACATCAACAGGATGGTTTGGAGGGACAGGTATATCTCACAGAGGATACCACTACTTTAGAACAAATCCCCCATCCACGTAAAACAAAGTTCATCCCTGTCTGTGTTCAAGCACAACTTGGATCCATGGATAGGAAACAAAATTCACTCTAAGACTGCCCCCTGTACTATTAATGGATAGAGGCAGCTCCAACTGCTTTACCCCATGCATGGGCCCCCTCAATTTTTGGTATGATCTCACTTATTCTCATTAGGGCTAATATATAATTATCAACCATGGGATGGGTACAGCTAATCTGTAACCAAATGGGAGAGGTTAATTTGATCACTTAAAATGGCCCACAGTGACAGCTAGCCTATTTACCTAGGAACCTTTAATAGAGATTGGTGCTTTCCATGAAATGATGCCATTTCTGGACTTTGAATCATAGCTTGGTTGCTTTCACAAATGTAGGGCAGCATCAGCAGCTGTCTTACATCTGTGGCTTTCTCCAGCCTAGGCCATTGACTTTGTTGCAGTGAGCTAATGTAAAAATGTAAATTATTTGCTTACTGGAAGTGACTTCCACTGTTTCTTACGAATTAGAAAAGGTCAGTTGACTTGACATGTTTTTCTTAAATACACACCACACCACATACATACAGAGTAGGTCACATGATTAAAGATCAGATGATACAAGTCATATAATAAATGTTTGACAAAAAGTAGAAAGACAAGATCAAAATAAATGATTAAACTTTTTTTTACTTCAAAATGCTGACATAGAATTGCATAATTCTAAATAAATAAAAAGCATAAGGTGGCAAAACATTAAGCTTAATTTACAATTTAGTTGACCCTAATGAGTAGAACGTACATTTAGTTGAATGCTCATTTGGTTGAAACATGTTTAGTAGAATATGATACAGTAAGCCAGTTATCTGTAATAGAGGGGGTAGAAATTTACAAAGATATTTACCTGGGTAATTGTGAACATTGTGCTCAGCACTACCAGAAGATCACGTCAGCTGTGGTTTCTGGTTTTGCACTAGCAGTGATTCACTGTGTGTGTTATTTTCTATTCAGTTATTCACTGTGCATGGTCTTTTCTATTTTCTCCATAGCTGCACAGCTGTGAAGTTAATAAATTTAACTAATGAAGGCAGGCCAGAGTTAGGGCGCACACCCTTCGGCAGCAGTATGACACAACACCAGCCGCCTTGATCTACTTACCTGCCTTGGATATGGATCTGATTGAGCCTGGAGATGCTGTGGTAGGTCCAACAGACCTGCTGAATGAGGAAAAGAGCTTTTTGGGAGCTGATGGTCAGCTGCAGGGAGGTAGGGGAGCAAAAACAAGTTAAAAACAAAATGTTAAGCACTTACCAATCTGGTAGTGCATTTGTATAAAGCAATTTGGAATACTTTACAGTGGCTTTTTTTATCCCAGTCAGAAATGTGAGATTTAGTTGCTGTAATTGATGAATATAATCCATTGATGGATTATAATGACAGCAGTTTGAGTGGTCTTTTATGACTGAGCTGTTCTGAAATGGATAATTGTGTTATTGATTAATAAAGTTTGTTTCACTTCTTGCTAGAAAAATAAACAATTTGGTAGGTATGTATACATTTAAAACATTTATTAAGATGAATCCATGTTTAACTGCGGTGGTGGTGCTGCGGTAGCGTTGTCGCCTCACAGTTAGACGTTGCTCGTCCGATTCTCAGAGCGTCTTCTGTGTGGCAACATGCGTGAATGGGCGTTCCTTCTTTGAAGGTTGTGCGTTAGGCCCAGCAAGCCAGCACGTCAAAATCTACTGCCAATCATTAGCGAACCGGCATTCCGCTGTGGCGACCCCTAACCGGGAAAAGCCGAAAGAAACACAATTAAGATGAATCCATGTAATGTGCATTTATGTATGGTTCTGAAAAAGTGTTTGCGGAGAGCTGTATGTTTTGAAAACCAGTTGGGGACCAAGGTAACCAGTAGCTCAGAGTGCCAGGATTTGGGATTTTGTACTGACCACCATTCAATTATTCTCTGGGCTTTGCATGTTTTTACTATGATTACATGGATTTCCTCTGGATACTTCAGTTTTCTCCTACCTCCCAAAACCATAGACAACTTACTTATCTAGTTAATAAATGATGCTAAGCAAATACCCATGAATGCAAACACTATTGAAACTTGTTTCCTTTATTATTTTGTTGAAGCTTGATTTTTGAATTTTTATGCCTGCTTCTTGCTGGATTTGGTGAAATTTGCTAGTGTTTAGCAAAAAGATGCTAAACAAAGCTCTACATGTAGGGGGTGCCCTCTTAGAATGGACAAAGGGATGCAAGGATGATGTTATCCTGTAATATCTAAACTTTCTTTTCAGTCATCTTTGCTCTTGTACTGTCTTAAGGAGAAATGACTATGCTGGAATGCTAGCATAGAAGTATCTGCTCTGAAAAGGGAGTGAGATTTTCCGTAGACATTTTCTAGTTCTCTCTTGTTTCTGAAAATATCTGTTACTTTCTTACCTTGTTGCTACTTTGCTGAACTGGCTTTCTTGCAACACCTATTAAAATTCTACACATTTATAGTGGGCCGATTGCTGACTGCATCATCTTCTTCACTCTTCTTACCTTAATATAAATAAGAATATAAATAAAATATAAATGTGATTGTATTACAAAGCTAGGAATGTTCATCCCCTTGGCAGCGGTTTTAAGTGAAGGCATGCAAGTCCTAAAAGAATGTTAAATGAAGAGCTGTAATATCCACCAACTAAGTGTTACAATTCCCACAGCTCTACAGACTTCATGACCCTGAGCAAGTCTAATAACCGCTGTGTACTGCAAAGGTGTCTCACTGGGTCATACCTATGAATAGAAGTGATGAGAAATATTGTCTTAATTTAGGCAGCTACTGCACTTGCCAGAATCACGGGCACACTCAGAAGATGAGATATAGTTACTTTTTTCCTGTCTGATCCGGAACACTTTCTATTTATATTCAGGGCTGAACTATTATGGTGTACAAAAAATGATTACATTTACCAGACATTACCGATCTATTTGTTTAGCAGATTATGTCAATTGAATTGTGGTTTTGTGTGCAACTGTTTTAAATCACTTTCCAGTAACTGGAAGGAATCTACAGTAAGTGCTATGAACAGGAATCCTGTGCTAAATATATCCTGACACAGCTTCATACAGACAACAAAGCCCCTCCCCCCATTGCAGTTTATTTTTCAAATTTTTGAGGCTCACTGTACTAAATGTTGTATTCATGGTAGGGTGCTGGAGTTTTCAGTTCTTGTAGCAAATTTCATGCTAAGTAGATGGACATTAGCTAAAATTTAATGCAAAAATGCAGGGATGTATATACACACACACACATATACATATATATATATATATATATATATATATATATATATATATATATACATATATATATATATATATATATATTGTGGGAGAAGTGTCAGGATCACATTTATGCTTTAGATTGGTCTTCTTAGGCAGGGTGGATGGAAAAAATTATAAATTACCCTTTGAATGTATATTAATATGATTTAGATGTACTGCATTATGTGCGCAAATAACTTTAAAGGGGAAGGCTGTAGAAGCAGGGTCATTAGCTGCAAAGGGTGCTGCTGTAAGACTTGTGGAACTACTGATCTGAAGTAGTTGTCTTCATTTGATCTTAAACCTGGGGGTTCCCGGATCCAGCATGGATCTGACTCGGCCTCATATTCGGCATCTGATCCAAGCTCAAAGCTTCTCCCCTATCTATAATGCCGTTGTCTCCTTCCTCCCATCAGATCTCGTTTGGTGCACTCATCTCCACATTGCGATGTATGCTGTCTGCTAAATTTATTGGGTAAGTGACTTTTAGCTCTATTTTTCTAATATACTTTCCCCTTGCGCTCTTTGTGTTAGGTAAAACAAGAAAAAATACCCTCTTTCTGTTTCCTGTCAAATCTCGTGTGTGTGGTCTCTCTGTGAGTGAGTGTGTTGGGCCATGTGGTTGGGAGTATGTCAGAAACCCCCAAACCAGACTTCTGAAAATGTACAGTGCATGGCCACAAGCTATCTTCAGCTGATGGCCACACTCCGTGCATTGAATGTCTTGGGGCAGCCCAGTGGGAGACCTCCTGTTCCAGGTTTAATCCCCTGGTACTGATGGACAGGAGAAATAAGTTAATTTTGAAGGGGCCTCTCCGACCACCAGGGCATAGGCCTCCTCTGCCCTGGCCTGTGAGACTCAGCCTCCCACTAAGAAGTCCAGGGATGGAGACAAAACAGCTAAGTCCAAGGGCAGGGCCAGGAAGCGATCCCCAGATTTCTTGGCTTTGGCGGGCCCTCCGGCGAAAATTAGGTCGGCTCCGAGGATGGAGTCTCCCCAGCTCTGTTCCCCTCGGTTCTCTCCAGAGTCAGAGGAACTTCATTCCTGGTCGCTGGTGCAGGCTTCCCCTCACCGCTCCTCTAGGCGGTGTCGGTGGCCTCCTCTTCTCACTCCACCCATATCTTTCCGAAGCATAGATGGATAGGATGATGCAGAAGTTTATCCGCACTCAAATACAGTTGGGAGTCTTGCCTGCCCCTCTCCCTGCAGAGCGGGGGGCATGCAATTTGTGCTCATCTATATTACTCCTTCTGTGACCAAACTTCTGGTTTCAGAGCCCTTGGATCTGAGGACATGGAAGGGGGGTCAGCTCTGATGGTACCTTGTATCTCAACGCCAGCAATGGCCATGAGCAGGTCGGATCCAACTAGCTCAGATCCGTCCAGCTATTGGAGCCATAGCCTCGGTGCTGGATCCGAGGGGATGGCATCAGCTCCAAGCCTTTCGGAGCAGAGCCTACTTCTTGGTATCTCAGCCCCTGGGGGTTCATTTCCGTCTCCCCCGTTGGGTCAGAGGGTATTGGCTTTGGTCATTGTTCCTTCTCAGGAGGTCCATTCCCCTTTGGCTTTCGACATGGTGGAGAAGGTCCTCTTGATGATCTCATCTTTAGAGTCCATCCTGGCTCACTCTGTTTCTGGTGCGGATTTGGCCATTCTTCCATCTCAGAGACAGCCTGCTGCTTCTTCGCCACAGGGCGCTCCCTCTTGAGAGCAGCAAGATGTTGGCGAGGAGGTTTCTCACAAACATATGTTCAAAAGGAGGCACTTGAACTCCCCACCGGAGTCCCTCATGAAAGACACCGATTTGGAGGAAGGGCAAGGATCCCCCCTCAATCCCCCCCCCCGAGGATGTCTCCTTTGGAGACATCATGGAAATCCTACGCCAGCATGGGGGATGGTCTGCCCAAAAACCTAACCCAGATGAATCGGTGCTCCTGGAGGTATTTGGCTCAGGACCATCTACTTCCTGGGTGTCCCGTCCCACGGATCCTTTGGTGGATCTTATTACATCTCAGGCGTGGAAGGAGCTGGACATGATGGAGCCCACTCCCAAACGTCCAGCAAGATTTTGAATCCCCCTTTGGACAGGACCCATTGGATTAAGGGATCCCTGGTTGATGCCATGGTGGTGGCAGCTGCCACTAAGAAGGAACTTGCTAAAGAGAGCTCCATAGTCCACCCTTCCGAGAGTCCAGGACGATGGACCATTTTGAGAAGTGGGTGTATGCTTTAGTGACCTTTTCTGTGCATGCGCTGAATTATATGGCACATCTGATTAGGTTGCAGCAACACCTGGTGAAGGAGGTCACTGAGTTTACCCCTAGGTCCATATCGGTGGAGCTCAAGAAAGTGTTCTCTGGAATGGCCACCCTGACATCTATCGCTAACACCTCTATGCGTCTCCTCTCCCATTGCAACTGAGGGCGCTGCTAGAGCTGCCGGTACAATTGTTGCCATCAGGCGCCACATCTGGCTCTGGCTCTGTGCCTTTTTGGAACCCTTTAAGGCATCCTTTACGAATGCCCCAGCTGACAGTTCCTCCTTTTTTGGGAAGTCAGTACATGACACCTTAGTTCAGAGTGAGAAGGATGGGGAGACTCTATCTGCCATCAGGATCCAATTTTCAACCACTCAAAGAACCTTCTTGAGGAATCAGCGAGGGGATAGAAGATGTGGTTCCAAAAATCTCAGAGCTATTCCCAGGATACTCATGACTCTCCTTCCCCAAGGGGCAGAGGGGGATTTGATAGATGCTGCCCTAGAGGCAGAGGGGGTCAAAGAAATAAGGGTCTTGCGAGTCTTTTTCAGAGAGACCCACGCATCAACCTTGAAGGGTTGCCAGGCTGCCTGTTTCTGGAGGCAGTCAGGGTTGCCTATCGCTACACCTAACAGAGTGGGAGTCCGTCACGGAAGATCGTTGGGTGTTGCAAATCATATCCCAGAGGCTATTCAATCCCCTTTCAAATGTCACCTCCTCCACCCAGACACCTCCTGGATGTTCCACCTGTGCAAAGGGAGGATGCAGCACTGGAAATTGCAAAGCTGCTAGAAAAGCGAGTCATCCAACCTGTCCCCACAGACCAGTCCGTGTTAGGCATTTATTCCAGGTTCTTTTTGGTGCCAAAGAAGATGGGGGACTTAAGACCCATTCTGGATCTCTCCACCTTGAACATGTTAGTGGCCAAGATGAAATTCTGGATGGTCACCCTTCTATCTAGCCTACGCCTCCTGCAGCAGAATGATTGGATGTGCTCGATCGACCTTCAGGATGCATACTACCATATCAAAATGAACAGGCACTCTTGGAGGTTCCTCTGCTTCCAGCTGGGGGCCAATCATTATCAGTTCAGAGCGCTCCCCATTGGTCTCACCACAGCCACCAGGGTGTTCACCAAAGTGATGGCAATGCTAGTGGCTCACCTGAGACTCCAGAGCATACAGGTATTCCCCTACCTGGACGATTGGCTCCTTGATGCCCCTTTCAGGCATCAGTTCAGTCAAGTGAGGGAGTCCTTTCTTCTCTTAGCCCAGTGGTTGGGCATTTCCATCATTCTCAACAAGTCATCACTGACATTCAAGTGTTAGATTTCAATGGGGCTCGATTGGACACGATTCAAACCAAAGTCTTGCTTACGTAAGAGTGGATTCAGTCTGAAGCTACATGCACTTTGGATTCTTCAAGCTCAGTCACCAACAGCAGAAATGGTATTATGGGCATTGGGGTCCATGGAGGCCATGATCAATCTCTTGCCCATGGCATGTTTCCACCTGTGGATTCTTCAATGGAACCACGCAGTTCAGTGGTCCATGTTAGATCTCCCTTTGTCTCTTCCTGTTCAAGTCTGTCGGGTGTGCAAGGACTCTCTTCAGTGGTGGATTCATTCTCTGGATCTTGTTCGGGGTCACTCTTTTCTTCCACCTTCCCCCTCGGCCACGGTGACTATGGATGCCTCCATGCTGGGGGGGGGGGCACTGCTCGGGAAGGACATTCCAAGGCACGTAGTCCCCCTACAAGACCAGATTGCATATCAGCATCCTGGAGATGAGAACAGTGCTTCTAGCATTGCAGGCTGTCCACGCCCATCTTCCCCCAGGGACGTTTGCTATCCAGACGGACAATATGTCTGTGGTGTGGTACATTAACAGACGGGGGAACCAGGTCTTAACCTCTGTGTCATGAAGCCATGAGAGTGTGGGAGTGGCCGTTTTCTGGTGGCAGTGCACATTCTGGGGAGGTCCAACATTCTAGCAGACAGGCTCAGCAGGTCTATTCTAATGCCTTACAAGTTGTCTCTGAATCCTTCATTAGTGAAACAGATCTTTCTCAAGTGGTGTCAGCTTTGCTGCGCTCTATCCGCCACTCCTTCCAATGCGAAATACAGCAAGTTTTTTGTTCTGAATCCTCCACCGGGGAAACCCCCAGCGACACTATGATTCATGCCCCCCCCCGGTCTTCTGTATGCTTATTCTCTTCCTCCCTTAATTCCAAAATTCCTTCAGAACACTCGCAGACTCTGGGGAGCTTAGTTATCCTCATTGCCCCATTCTGGCCTCATCAGGTCTGGATCCCCCTCTGTGGTCTCACCTGGTGGCTCCACCATGGACATTGGATCCATTTGCGAATCTTATTTCTCATCCTTCAGGGATTTCCCATCCAGACCTGGACATTCTGAAGCTCACTGCTTGGTCGCTCCATGATAGTCAGGACTCCAGGCTTATTTTCGTCTGTCAAAAGGATTCTGGTGGCAGCTAATAAGCCTTTCACCAGAAAGGTGTACTCCAGCAAATGGAAAAGTTTTTTGATCTGGGCCTTGCAGCATGCCCTAGATCCATAGATCCCTTCACTGCCTCAGTTTCAGTGGTTTTGGAATGTTTGACAGGGATCTTTCAGCAAGGTGCCAGTTCTTCAGTCAAGGTTCAACTTACAGTGATTTCTAATTTTCATGTAGGTGATAATATGGCTTCCTTGGCATCCTCTAAGCTTTACACAGCATTCCTAAAAGGCACCTTTCTTCTTCAGTCCGTGGTGAAAGACCCAACGCCATTGCGGGATATTATGTTAGTCCTGCAAGCTGTAGTTTCATCCCCTTTTGAGCCTGGAGCCTCTGTGGATCTGCAATTTCTGCCCTGGAAGATAGTCTTCTTGGTTGCTATTACTTCTGCCAGGAGGGTTTTGGAGCTTCAAGCGTTGTCGTCAAGCCTCCTTATATGAATTTTCGTAAGGATAGGTTATCCTTGAGCACTAACCCATCTTTTCTCCCTAAGGTAGCTTCGGAGTCCAATATTAATCAGGTGATTAATCTCCCAGTCTTTTTCCCAAATTTTCAAAACAAGGGAGAATATAAATTGTACTTGTTGGATGTGCTCATTTTTACCTGCACAGAACTAAATCCTTTTGCAAGCCTGACCAGCTCTTCATCTCCTACTCTAAACCCTTTTTGGGGAAAACAATATGTTTGGTCACCATTGCCCGTTGGATTTCCCAGTGTATTATTCTGGCATATTCTCTTAGGGGTTTATCCCTGCCAGGTCATGTGAAGGCAAATTCCATCAGATCTATGCCTACTTCAGAGGCCTTTTGGTCCAGAGCTTCGTTAGATGATATCTGCTCTGTGGTCACTTGGGCTTCATCTCATATCTTCATTTCACATTATAAGTTGGACATTATATCCAGGAATAGGGCATCCTTTGGCTCCGCCATTCTTTGCAATATCCTTTCATGAAGGCCTCCCAGGTGTTTAGTAGCTGGGGACTCTGTCCCACAGGTTGAAGATCAAATGAAGACGACAACTTCAGATAAGAAAGTTATGTACTCACCATAACATTCCATCCGAGTTGTTGTTGTTCATTTGTCTTCAACCATCCCTCCCTCCTTCCCCCTGCCTTGTGTGGTGGTCTGACAAGTTTAGGATTGGTCACCTCCAACGTACCTCTTACTTTTCCCCCTTTTTGCTTACGCAGATGTCTAGTATGGGACAAGGTGTTGGGTCAGGTGTTGGGCAGCAAACCCAATTTGAAGAGAGGAAGGAGGTGGGTGCATTATGGGTAGGAGCTTTGAGCTTGGATCAGATGCTGGAAATGCAGCCAAGTCGGATCCATGCCGGATCCAGGAACCCACAGATTGAAGACAGATGAAGAACAATAACTCAGATGGAACGTTATGGTGAGTACATAACTTTTTTTTTTTTTAACAATAAATCTGGAAGAATCATTGACTACATCACAGCAGGAGTGGCACAATGTAGGCAAACACTGGGATTTGGGAACATGTACCTAAAACGGCCACATAACTGGAAATTGCAACTTCATAAAGGCAATGTGTAGTGTGTAGGAAGATTCATTTACATTGCAATTTGTTCACATCCATAGCTCAGTAAGTTTCTGTGTTTAAATCCTGAACCATAGCATTAGAAAATGCTGTTGACACTGAAGAGTGAGAGAGATCGAGGCAATAGTAAAAAAAAAAAAAAGAGAGAGAGAGAATTTAAAACATGTTTTAATACTAAAAACATTCATACCACCCATTTTTTTAACAAGTATCAGGTATGAATATATATTCTTCCACTGGTATAATCTGGGTGGTGATAGTAAGTACAAAACCATAGGCTGTGTTGAATTGAACATCTTCCTTTCATGCATAAGAACCAGTCGAATTGTATTTTCTGTCCTTTTTTCCCTAGCTTTGAATATGCCACATATACAGTTTTAGGTCTAATTATTATTTTAATTAAAGAGCATGCTTATACTTTGGTTTTCTTGTTCTCATTTTAAAGTGTTGGTACTATTTTTTTTTAATGTTGTGAGGTTGAAAAGTATGCTTGCTATTTTGTTTTTGCATTTTTCGACCAAAGCTATATAACCATTTAAAAGAAAACAAAACAACAACTGTGAAATCAAATGCAGGGAATGTGAGAATAAACCAGTCTTTTTAGAAGCAGTTATAAAAAATATATTGCACAGGGATTATCAAAGATCAAGAAAAATAATATTCTCATGGGAGAGGCAATGAGTAGGCAGAGTAACAAATGTTATGGTGATTTTTTATGAAAAAGCTATGGTTTCAACACTGTATTTAGTTAGCTGCCTTCATGCCATTGTTTTCACCCCCCCCCCCCCACACACACACACACACACACACACACACAAGCTGGATTGTGTTTGCCACATTTTAACATACTGATGCGCTTTCCTGCAAACCTCGTTATGGTTTTCCTGTATTTTTTAAAAGTTTGATGTTACTTTTGTCAGTTAAAAGTTGTGACAGTTCTGCTTGTCGATTTTCCAAGTGTTAAAAACACTAGAGACAATGGAATGGAAGCAGTAAACTCTAAAGCTAAAATCTCAGAAAGTAAACATTGTGATTGTACAAAACTAAAGTGACTTGAAACTCTATCCGCAAACTAGGATGTCGCACTTCTGTGTCTGAAAAGGAAGCTGTTAGACTATTGTTTTCTTTCCTTTTCTGTCATTGACAAGTATTATTGTTGTTATTGTTGACTGGACACATAACAGAGAAGTGGTCTGGCAAAAAGAGGCCCCAAATCAGTTACTGCATTTTTTTAAATCTTTTGTGCAGGTGTATGTCAATGGAGAATGGGTTACCAGCATTGGAGAAGGAGGCAGCTTTGGGGAGCTTGCTTTGATCTATGGCACACCGAGAGCTGCAACTGTCAAGGCCAAGACGGATCTCAAACTATGGGGAATCGACAGAGACAGTTACAGGCGGATTCTCATGGTGAGTCTTTACCTTTCTGTTGTCTTGTATTTGCAGTCAGAGTGTCTAGAGTTGAGTCTAAATCCATCCAAACTGATCTAGTTTGCAAACAGGACATTCATTTTTTAAATAAAGGGGGAATAGAGTCAAGTAGACATACTTTTTCTGTTAGACTTTGCTGGGTTCGTACAGTCTTTATAAACTTATCAAAAAGTTTAACATTTTATGCACTGTATTTTCTGTTTGATACATTTAGATCTGGAAGGCTATATTAAGCTGTTACAGCTTTGTTCAGTACTTGTCCTGGGGGTCATTTACAAGGTGCCCTTTCTTATATTTTCAAAACACCAGGAAATAGTATATAATTAATTAATTAGGGATGGATTAATAAACAATATGAATGTATTTGTTTCATGGATAAAGAAACATGGTTCTCAGCCAAGAGGTCATGACCAAGCGTATGGAGTCATATGATACATTTCTTGAAGTACATGGATCTCAGGTGCACAAATGTATCTTTGCAAAGTTGGCTAGACAAATTTAAAATAGGATAGAATATTTTATTATGTCAAAGATAATTATCAGAGAAAAATACATTTTTTAAAGCTTCTCTACATTTAAATTCGGTTTGTGGATGTGCTGACCTACATCTACCTATGCTTTTGCCCAAAGCATAATGTCTGGCGTGTTTGGGGCCTGACAAATACAGTATTACACAGGAATAGGGGGACATGGATATAGTTGGGATGGCATTGTGATGTGTAGTGCATGTGCCTTTGCACACATCTGTGACTGTCCATTACATATCAGGCCATAAGCTACGTTTTAAGGAAGGCAGCTCATGAGTGGCAGCCTCCTGGCTGCCTGTTTTTCTCCCTATTTCCCAGAGGTCATACCATGAATGCATGCAAGGTTCTGTGTTCTGAGAAGATGAAAGACTTACCCAGTGAACGTCCATAATGGAATTATGTTATTGAGGATTATTCAAATGTAGGAGAGAGGGGTCAGTAGTTGCACTGAGAGCCCTGGGTTCTTGTGCAGGGGGAGCCAACTAGGAAGATATGACAGGTGCAGTATGGGGAAAAAATGGCAGCTTAAGCATTACAGGCAGACATTCTCTTCTGCATCACAGTGATGTTATCTTGAGCCTTGACATCACAGATGATGTAACATTTGTAAGGTAGGGTATTGAAAATTAAAACAGTAAAGGAAATGAAATGGAATATGCAATTTTTTTTTTAAACTAGGTAGCTGATGTCTGAATCTTTGAGTGAGTCGTGAACAGCTAGGCTAACTGTGGCTTAGGAGGTCATCGTATATCCTGAATGTTTAATTACCGTTCCTTTTCTTCAGTGGGATGTTGACCTGACAATTAGAAATATTTAAGGATTTCTGTTTGCAGCTCCTGACATATGGGCATTGCTAGGTACTTGTGTAGGAAGTAGCACTGGAAATGTTCCTTTGCATTGAGTTCTGCAATGCCTTTAGGATGCAGTACCGCAGTGGTTTGGTTTGCAAGCGCATTTGCACATACTGATCACTTGTGCTTTGTTTTGATGTGGTGAGTGTTGTCTTTTGTTGATAAAAAGTCTGGTTCTGTGAATTGTTTCTTTCAATCTGTACAAAAAAACACTTAAACAGTGAGAGAAATACTCATGTTTGACCAGTGACAGCTGAAGGGAATTTGTTTGACTTGCTAGTGCACTGTACCCTGGCAGGTGTTAGGGTTTGTATTTCATATTGTATTGTCATAACTTTCTGGGTGGACTCCAATATCTCTGATCATTCAGTCTACCTACTATAGAACTGAATTTAGTATTTTCTGCTTACTAAGGAAATAAGTGATGAATTTCTGAGGATTACTGACACTGAGGCATATTCATTGAGATGCACAGACCCTGAATGTGGCAGGCAGAACGGATGTGGGGTTGCTCTTGCTGTTACACTAAACTACTGTGCTATTAATACAAGTTTGAGTGTGTGGTGCAGTTCATTTTTAGTGCTACAGGTTATCTGCAGCACTGTATCCATAAGCATACCTCTCAACTGTCCCTGTTTTTGACTTAAATTTTAACTCTGTCCCTCTTAATCCCTCCTAAAACTAGTGACTTTTGGAGGAAAGGTGATGAATTACACTTAATGAATAATGACAATAATTAAGAGTTATAAACTTCTTTTACCTCAGAAAATGTGTATTAATTCATATGCTCTGATTCTGTCACTGTTTCAAGTTAATAGCACTAATATTTTAAGTGTCCCTGATTGTCCCCGATTTTTTTCTTGACTTGTCCCTGATTCTGTTGAAATTTGTCCCCAATTGGTTGAGAGGTCTGTCCATAAGTCATGGGGCTAATGTACTATTTCTGTGTATTCTGACTGTTCCCAGCAGCAGCTAGTGTGTAGTTTGTTCATCCAGACCCATTTTACTGATGTCTTCATTGTTCATGGCCTTCACCATGTCATGTGGTGATGATTCTGCTCTTGTCATTCAGCAAGAGGCAAGAAAAACGTTTCCACTAATTGTACTTGAGGGGCAGACAGGTCTGCTTTATTGGAAGGACTAATCATATTGGAATTTAAGTACTGTAATCAAGCAACCGTGGTAAAGGACAGGAAGTGGTAAACACTGTGTACCTCATTCTGCAGAATCGAAACACTTAACCAACTTATTTAACAGATCTATAGTTGGTTGTCTTTGTGTGTTATGATATTGGCCTTTAACTCATTTAGAATATCTTTAATAAAAAAGCAGGTTAAATATAACTATGTAATGCATAATGGTTAAAATGCAGTCTTCACTGTACATCAAGCCAAACTTTGGTGTTTTGAGTGTGAAACCTACAATTTAATTGTGTTTGCTATTAGACCATGAGCATAGTGTTACAGGATTTACATCTTGCTTCCAATGCAGTCTCACAGACTGTGTTAAACTGACGAAGGAGGCAAAGTTTTTGGTGTATTTTTACAGAATGTTTACACTGTGTATAAAGCTGTAAGAAGTAAACAGTTTCAGACTGACCAAAATATTTGAAAATGGCAGCAAAGTTGCTTAGCACTTTTAATTTAATGTGTGCACAGTCCAGGACTTAAAAAAAAAAAACTGCGTGTGTCACTGAATCCTTGAATGTCCTGCCTTGTCTTTCATTTACTGCCCAGTTTATAAGTTAAATAAACGCTTTCATAGTAATGTGTAAACACAGATTCTGGGCCCATATAAAACTTGTTCTTGAGACACTAACTTCATTTGCTACTGAAAGCTGTACTGAGATGCTGCTAATTGAGGCTGGTTAATTCACAGAGTCTGTTATCACCACTTTTATAACATTGTGATCCCAACAAGGTGTACACTTCTATAAAACACAGCGTCTCCTTTGAGTATGTACAGCTTTACTGTCTGTTACCATTAGGATGCTGAATAGGAGGTTTGTGCTGAAGATCTGAAATGCAGATCTTTGTGTCCTTTTACTGTATAAACCACTCATTGGAAAAGGAATTAACTAACCGTGAACAGGGTTGGTGTTCTAGTAAATTTTGTTTTCAAGAATGTTTTTTTTTTATTTTATATGTTAAATAAAGTTGTGTTCATTGTGTTGAATATTTGCACAGCATAACATTACACAGTGCAGTTCATAATAGTGAGAACCAAAGCTTTCTTCACTTAGTGCGCTAACATTACAGTGGCACAACTGTAGCAATGTACCTACACATTATGTGTATGTTCTTCGGAGTGCATACGTTAGACTGCCCCCTCCCTTTTTATTTTGACCTTCGAGAGAAAGCAAGTATAAAATACTAGCACTAGATCCTTCGTTTTATTATGTTTCATAGTGTAACTTCAAAGATGTACATCACGAACTGGCATTATTGTTTTTCAGCCAGCAATGTTGAGGGATCTCATGTGAGAAATCAGCACAAAACATCCACACAGGAAGGTGAAAAAGTCAAACTCATCAAACAGTGAACCAGTGGGTATCAATATCAATATGAAAAAAAAGTGTTTTTTTACAGAAGGCAAATGGTCTTGCAACCCCCAATGAAGAGGCATTGCTCTCCTCACAAACACCCTTAGACACAGACACAAACATACACGTATGCTAGTTATATGACTGTGGGAAATAGAGATGCACAGATCATGGGGTGAAAAATTATTCACAGTACTTTAATCTTTGTGTACAGCAGAGGATTCAAAAACATTGCAGAAGTTGGAACTGAGGAGACTACACTCCAGGAGATATCATCTATCAGAGGGTACATCATCTGTCATCCCAAACCCACAGTCTTCTGGTGCATTTATTTATTTCTTTACTTGTGAATGATAATGCATAGTTAAGTATTTACTTTTATAACTACATTTAAATATGTATTCTCTTTCACTAGCAAATGCACTTCTTATTTTGTTTTATATGCACTCTTTCCATCACAGAAATGTAGAATATACAAGGGTCATGTGGAAATTTACTTCTTGCAAGTCCCCACCATTAAGCCTTAGCTCATTTTTTTAAGGAGCATTAGGCCAGTCATTCTAGTAGTGAATTTATGAATACTCATCCACTTGTCTAATTTCTTCTTAAAGGAAGATAGTACATTGCTTTCCTTGATCTGGGGAGTAAATATGTTACAGCATGGGGGTAGTCATTGTGTGACAAATCTGACTCTCCACCATGATTTGTTTACTTGCTGAAACAGGTTCAGATCTCTGTTTCTAGTGTTCACAGGACTGTTTGATTTGTGGAAAAGTAAGAGTCTTGGACTACTTGATCACTAATGACCCAGACATTATGGCACAGAACAGCAAAACAAAGTTGAGTGGTCAGATGAAAACCGGAAGACCAACAGAAACAGTAAAATTCCAAATCAAAGGATTCTGGTCACCACAGCTGAAGCACACACTTTTATTTAAACAAAAACTACTAACATGCGTAACAAAAGGGTTAGTGTTTTTGCTGAGATGCTTCTTCAGACGATTAGCAGAATATACATAAATTTATGTTGTTGTTGTGTCTTTCGGCTTTTCCCGGTTAGGGGTCACCACAGCGGAACTCCGGTCCGCTAATGATTGGCAGTAGATTTTTACGTGCCGAGTTGCCGGCCCTGACGCACAACCTTCAACGAAGGTACGCCCATTCACGCATGCTTCCATACAGAAGACGCTCTAGCTGAGAATCGAACAGGACAACGTCTTACTGTGAGGCGACAATGCTACCGCAGCACCACCACCGCAGTAGAATATACATAAATTTATAAAAAATTAAAAAAAAAAAAAAAAAAAAACAGCTCCAGTAGGATCAGTGTAACAGTTCAGAAGCACTACCAACATAGGGTTCAAACACCCAATCCCAGAAATGAACCATTTAGCAATACGGCCCACTGGCGATCCAAATAACCAATCCAAAGGCACAAAACTGACACACCCATTTAACATTTTTTAAAATATTCATGTCAGAAAAGTACATACTCCCAAATATGTATGAGAGCTAATGAATATTAATATTTACGGGGTCAGTACTTCAAAGCTGTCTTCAGAGACGCATATTCATTTAAATCAGGATACACATTTTCCTTCAACAACAATATCCATTTCATTTCCATCTTCTCAGTGCTACATTTGAAGTCACCACCACTCATATTTTCAAAACTCAACTCCAAAATGAGAAACTTAAAGCTATAATCATTATCACTATCTAATATATGTTTCGCTAAGGCAGTAGTACTTTTATGATTCCGTATATCACCTATGTGCTCCACTATACTGTCTTTGAACATTCTGTTTGTTTTGCCAATGTAAAATGCAGTGCAAGCAGTACAACTGGCATAATATATAACATTTTTGGTTATACAGTCCACATAAAAGTCAAGACAAATCTCTTGCTTAGTATGCGGATGTAGAAAAGAACAACTCCAGATAAACTGACATGCTCTAAACTTTTGACAACGATATGTACCACATCTCTCTGATAGCCCACAAGGAATCTGTTCAAAGTTGTTATAGCATAATTGTCATTTGAGCTTTAAATTATTTCTAAAGGAAAACATTGGTTTCTCATCTAATACTTTCCTGTGGTCCAGGTTAGCCAAAAGAAGTGTCCAGTTCTTCTTAACAACATCAGAAGTAACATTGATGTCACTAGAATAAGTTAATAACACTCTGATTTTAACCAGACAAATATTGGTCCTAGCAGTGGCAACATTCATGCTAACAGATGAATCAGAAAAAAACTGTCTCCTTAGTTCTCATACATATTTAGGGGTATATACCTTTCTGACATGAATATTTAAAACATTTTAAATGGTTGTGTCGGTTTCTGTGCCTTTGGGTTTGTTATGCAGATCACCAGTAGGCTGTATTGTTAAATGGTTCATTTCTGGGATTGGTTGTTTGAACCCGTATGGGTAGTGCTTCTGAATAGTTATATTGTTCCTGTTGGAGCTGTTTTTTTTTTTTTTTATAAATGTAAGTAACCTTGTATATTATGTTAAATGTCTGAAGAAGTGGACTTTGTCTCCGCAAAAGCGTTTACCTGTTTGTTACATATGTTAATAGATTTTGTTTTATTAAAAGTGTATGCTTCAGCTGTGGTGACCAGAATCCTTTTATAAGGCACAGAACACACTAAGGAGTCTATAGGACACTGACTGCAGGAACACTGTCATTGGACTCTTCTAGTTGCTCCGGCCCATGATCGTTTTGTCAGGAACCTTTGGGGTCTCCAACTACTTGATATGCTTAGAAAGATGCATCCCAAAAAGGGGAGTACTCTATTCAGAGATGGGCCTGATCAGTGCAGAAGGACTTTCTTGAATCTAGCCATCTGTGGTCAGCTTTTCCAGATAGTTTTTCTCACCAGTGTTGCAACATCACTTAAAGGAGACAGAATTATCTTTCCATCTTCCAAGGTCACTCACAACATTTTCATTTTGGAGTTGGATGTTTTTATACTGTGATATAGGCAGAGAGTGAGTTTACCAAATGCAATGATGTTGCATTTTTTTAGCATTTTGTTTTAGCCCATTTTCAGAGCACCATCTATTAACATTTGTAAGTTCACTTTGTTGTTTCTGCAAATCAGAAGGGGATTTGAGTATGGCACCTAGTTTGCAATCATACATTTATCTTCTGTAATGTTAAAATAGTGTTTATGTACCCTGTGATTTCAGAAGTGTGACATATGTTGATTCTTCTTGGGTGTCTACAGCAGGCATAGTGTTTTCACAGTGCCCAGATTATTTAATAATGTGAAGTAGATTTAGTTATTCACCCATGTCTGGTCAAATTTGTGTCCTGTCTTGTTCTGTCTTCCCTCATAGGGTAAACAATGTGGTTGGTCATGTCCCTCTGTGCATGCTTTTTACTCATCCATTATTTTACTGATAAGGAAGTCCTAGGACTTGCATCTTGGAGTATAACTTCTATTATTATGTCTGATCCTTGGAATGGGTTTATTTCCATCTCTCTTACCACAAGTTGCAGGGTTGGCAGTCATCACTTCTGTTGGATTACCTTTGATGATTGGGTGGTTCTTCTAAGCTTGGTTGTCTAGTCAGAAGTCCTACAGCAACTATTTTTAAGCCCTTGTTAACTGGTTTGCATGTCCATTCTATCATGCATTAGAGGCTCCGCCATCGAACCAATTTGCACATTTGCCAGTTTTATTGTCTCTGGGCAGTGTTTCTCAATGGCAGCTCATTCATTTGTTGAATTTCTGTGTTAGGTATTCCCTGTTTCTACAACTGTCTTCACAACTCCACACAAACACACACACACACGTTGACTACTATTGGATTAGAACCTCTGCCTATCTATCTGTCTATTTATACAATCTAGAGGACACAGTACTTAATGCAAGCTCCATCGGTGACTTCACTTTCGGCATCCTGTTGTCCCCCAGTTTTGAGAATGAAACACTGTAGAGCATAACTTTTCTGGAATTGCTGTTTTGGAAACACATAATTAAGTTCCTTATGGCGATTATCTTTTTATTAGCAGTATAGGGAGGATGTAACAATCAGTTGCTTCACTATCATCTTTTTAAAACTAATCCATACGCGTGACAACAATGGATCATTCCTGGTCTCTCTGTGTATGTCAGCAGATTGCATATCCACATTGGATCCATGGTTGGTGTCCACTCTATCCGTGGAGCTTTATTCCTCATTTTTTGTTTTTTGTATTGTAGTAAAGACAGTGCATCAGCTTTACCACATTGCTTTGTTTTTGTATTTGATATTATATCAATGTCCCCTTAGGAAGAGAAGTGGGAGGAAGATATTTTCTTGAAGGGCAATGACACCCTTGACCATATTGTCGTATGTATTGTGTTGATGTTAGAATAAATCAGTAGTGCGGTACATAGAATACAGCATACAAAGATTGAAGAATGTCACTGAAAGTTCAGAGACATAATTATTAAAGTTTGGCTTAGGTTGTCGGTAAGAAGACTATCATATCAAAATTTTATTAAAGTTTAATCTGAAGCACTATCAGTAGTTGTACATTCTCCAGGACAAGATCTAGTTGCACTCTGAGGTAGATGTCTTTTGTTTATTCCTTCATTTACTTCCTCCCTTCCTTTTTTATGTAGTTTTCTTTAGATTTGTACTTAATGAAGGTATTCTCACTGGTTCTGTATTTCGGTTATGTTTAAATTTGTTAATTGAGGTAGAGCACACGGATCACAACTGACCTATTTTAGTCTCAGCCCATAAAAACAGGAAATAACAATATACAGTATAAATCATACAACTTCAGAATACAAAAGGAAACCTATTACACTAGTTCTGCTTGTGCTTATATCAGTTTGTGCAGTTGTGTGCACCAAGACTCTCCTTTTTTTGTTTTTATTTCATGTTTTCTCTGTCTGCATCATTTTATAGCTGCTTTTTAATTATTAGGACCTTTTATACCCCAGTATCTCTTTTCATATGAGATACAAAAATGATTTTTCAGATTTAGTGACTTTCTTAGGGTCATTTAAATTACTTTTGTGTGATGAGCTCCACTATTCTTCCCAGGTCTTCGCTGTTAATGAGCTTATGCTAAACTGAAATGCAAAGTTTTCATGTGTTATAAGCAAACAGTCTTTTCCTAGTTCAGTTCTCCCAAAAAATTCTTTTAAGTAGAGCTTTTTTCTGAAAATATTGCCAGTCTTTCTCGACAGAATGGGGCATATTTTCTGCATTTTCTTATAACAGAGATACAAGTGCACCTGTTTGCTCCATTGCCTTCTTCTTCCTCACACTACACATGCTTAAGCTGATTATCTCCCATTGATATGCGGCATTTCTGACCCACTTTGCCAGATTTATTACCATCCGCTGCCCTATTCCCACCCACAGCTCCCCTCATCTTAAAGAATAACTGCATAACAAGAACATAACCTCAGTCTTGTTTCCCTGTCTTCTCATAACTGCACATTTCCTTTACCCTTATCCTTCTGTCTTTTTCCCACATTAATTGCATTATCTCACAAGCCTCCCAAAGCCAGCTTGCCACATAATACCCCCTTCTATCTCACATCTAAAATTAATGTGTATATAACGTGCAGTACTTGCTTATGTTAACTGCAGTACCACATAACACCATGACCTACCACATAAATCCTTAGCATAATGTCATATAACACATTTCATTAACTGCAGTACCATATATCACCACCACCATGACACACCACTTAAATTCTGACAGTAACATCATATAACACTGCATTTAACATACAAAATTAACATGCTATCATAAATAACCTCCTCTACCAAACAATTTCTACACACAACTAAATATGCATGCATGCATCCATCTAGTATTAACAATAGAAAACTCAGGACACATGCACAAACTATAAATTAAAACACTCAAAAAAATCATACTATTAAACTGAATACTCACAATCGACACACACTGTGATGATGTGAGGTAGTGCCAGCCATGCCAGGGGGAAGTAGGGCAGTGAATGTGTAGTATATGCCAGCATACCTAGCTTGAGTTTTATAAAGAATTTTATGTCATTTGTATATCAAACTGCTTTGTACAGATGCTTTTGTTGAAACTATGTTTGTAAAGCTGCTTGTGTTAGAAATGTACCAACAATGGGTCCTGCTGGACCGAAAAGAAATACATCTGTATGTCAGACTGTATTGTAACTGTTGAAATTAATATGTTGTAGCAGAGGATACTGGAAGAGAAGAGGTTAATCTCAGTCCAGCTAACTTTGAAAAATAGTCTGAAATTAAATTACCTGGTTTAGGCCATAAAGATTGTACCTTACAGTTCTGATTGCAGCCAAAGATAAAATGTATGTGAAAACCAGAATTAGGACTCCTACTGTATTATTGTTGTTAGGGGTGAACTAATTGCTACACTGGAAGGGTGGACGTTTTTGAAATGGTTTTATAGCTTCAAGATGCTATAGCACATCTTAGCAAAGCTCTGTGTGTGTGTATTATGACACATGTCCTATATTCTGATTCAGTTTCTAGTAAAGGGGATAGTGTGGGAACCACAGTCAGATGACCAGATGTGATGTCATTCTGTAATCCATCACTGAAATGATATTTTAATACTAGATGAAACAGAAATCTCAGAGCAGTCTGTTTTTGAAAGCTGACAAAGAAGGAAGACCACTCACCAATGTCATCTTGCCGTGCTTTAGTAAATAACCAGGCAACAATTATTTAGATCAGTCAGGAAAATATAGTGAGACTAGTTAAGTACTGTTTTTCTGTATCTGTTTGAATCTATCCATCTGTGTTATTCTTAATATTTCACGTGATTTGAAACTATGGTGTTTATCGTAAATAGATATTTAGTATTTTCATGTTATTTTATTGTTTATTATTAAATATATTTAAACTTTTCATTGTGGTTAGTCTTTTAGAGAATATTTTAACCTTTGAGAGTATTTATATTTGGTGACACTGTGGCTGCTCCTGAAAATCTTGCTGCATTGGTCAAACAGTACTTTTTGTATTATTATTAATTTTACTCTGTATAATTGGGTACCCTGGTAAGAGCCTTAGAGTAGCTGGCTTTGGAGTGTTCTTTTGGCAGTATCTTCCTTGTACTCTGGGAAGAGGGAGGCATAGCTGGTTAATCTGTGCAAGCCTTTCCCAGGTGTGTGTGTGTGTGTGTGTGTGTGTGTGTGTGTGTGTGTGTGTGTGTGTGTGTGTGTGTGTGTGAAAATCAAATCTCAAAGAGTGTGTGTGTCAGCTAGTTGAAGTAGGGACACAGAGCATTGGTTTCACAAAGACAGTGTTGGAGGACTTGGCTTAGAACACTCTATTGAGGACTCAATTATACAGCTGTTGTCAGTGTGGAGTCTTATTTGGGACCTGGTGAGAGAGGGAAACCCAACCCCAGAATGGGAGTGTGTTCCCTGTGTGCTGTTAAGGGAAATTGTTTGGTGCAGAGAGCAGTATCTGGAAATACTGTGTGTATCTATCTTTGTTCCAAGTGAAAGTCCATCACTGGTGTCAGTGGTGAGGATTGAGGGTCATTGATCACTGGCTCAGAGGAGGGATGTCTGTCTTTCACACACTCACACACACACACACACACACAGCTACAATACTTACACCATCTCCACAGTAATATGGCTATGTCTCACTTCTAGCCCATTTCACATCTTACCATCACCCATTTCCAACACAGTTATTTCCTACTCTGCATCCAAGGCAAACACCACACAACACTAGCCAAGACGCCACCTGCATACCCAGCCAACCATGCAACACTACATCTGTCCATTTCTTTAGACATATTAAGTTAAAATTATTTCCTAAGCTTCATCTGAAAAAGAAACTTGAATCTTAATTTGGATGCTTAGATATCCGATGGCCTTCCTGTCTCTGTAACAATGTGGTGATACACAACTAGCCACTCGCCCAGCCCCTCTACAAGCTGTGATAGACAACACACCTCAACAGAACATCTCTACACAACTCTGAAACAATTGCTCAGTTCTTACACATGTTTCTCACACAGATACTCTCCCTAAACAAATTAAAACAACTCCCCCAGGGTTCAAACTCTTCAGTCTGAACCTTAGGAACATATACAGTAAACGTGTAGGTATCCAGTTCTGATAGCACTTCACTCACCAGACATCCTAGCACTGCCAAAAACATGGTAGAAACCTTTAATTAAAAGTTAGCATATTCTTCTACCCGGCTGCAACATCCTTAGTTCTAAGAGAAAAGACAAAAAAGGAGGACGAGTAGCTGTCCTGTACTCTAGTGACCTAAGGCCATCCGTTTGCTCATATGTAATAATGCTGGATCATTATATCTTTCTTAAAACTGAATACACATAAAACCCTCAGCATTACTGCTACATACATTCCCCTAGGCAGTCCTATAACTGATACAGTGGGCATATTATTATGAGCCTCCAAAAGCATCACTCATAAAGCCATCATATTAAGGGTCTTCAATTGACAATTGTCACACAGTGACTGTGCAAGCCTATCACTAAATCTCTTCATTTTCATGTAACGTATCCCCTCATCTACCAGATTTAACAAACCATCAAACACTTCATCCAGTCTGGAATGCATCCTAACTTCCCACCCTAGCAACATCACAAAATCTGTTGTCCTTCCAAACGTACTCAAATAATCATCAACAAGCCTTTGCTGTTGGACCCCCCCCCATGACCCATCTCTTTAACCTGGTGTATAACCTAACGAAGTTTAACATAGACATTTTTATCTTCACTCTAAATCACATAAATAAACAAACTACATAACTAAATAAAAACTATTCTAAAAATAGTTGAAAATATATTTTTAAATATGCATTTTATTTATTGCAACCCTCTGGCTTTAAAAATGGCTGCCATTTAAGCTCTTACCTTTATGTGCTTGTATTCTAATGATCCACTTTGCTTCCACTGTTTAAGTAAAATTCCTAATGTCACCTTTACAATCACTTTCCCGGATTACATCAACCACCATGAATTTAAAAACATGGCAACTATTAGTATCCATTGTATGCTTGGCTAACACATTATTCAGAGAACAAATTCTGATGTTATATAAGTTTTCTTTAATCCAATGTCTTAGGAGTCTGTTAGTCATACTCACACAGAATGCTCTGCACACCTGACAACATGCTAGATAAGCCATGTGACATGTTCCGCAATTGGCAGAAACATTAAATTTAAACAAATGTGTAGTATCGGGGTGCAAAAATTCAGACCCCGTAATGATATATCTACATTAGAATGCAGTCACATAAAGGTAAGTGTTTATGTATATATTATTTGCAATTTTATTGGATATAACATGAGTCAGAAGGAGAATGACATACTGCAAAGTTAAGAATTACTACTGGCTACATAATTGTGCCTTTTTAGCATGTTGTTGTTCGTGATTGGTTGAATGTTTCTTATTTTTATATGTAATTAAAGGTTTGTTTTAAATAGTTTAATGCTGGATTGTGCTTTGGTTTCACTCTTTGTCTACAGTTTATACATTCGATAAAACACACTGTGACTAAATTCACCATTTGAACAAACTACCCTGAAATTCACTTTGTCACACACAGAAATGTTGGAAAAAATGAATTACAATCACGTCTGTGTATATATCTATATATATATATATATATATGTGTGTGTGTGTGTGTGTGTGTGTGTGTGTGTGTGTGTGTGTGTGTGTGTGTGTGTATATATATATATATATATATATATATATATATATATATATATATATATATATATAATATATGTATGTATTCAAAAGGGATGCCATCAGCATTGTCTGCTGACCAGTGCAGAGGACGTGAAGGGCAGATGGACTTAATACTTCTGGAAGCTTCGGAATGAAAAAAAATCCCACAGAAGCTGAACTGCTGCATGCAAATCCTATGATGAAAGAGGAATAAACATCCACCTTGGAGGTTGCATGAATTACACTAAGGAAAAGTGAAGTCTGGGAAAATGGCAGGCTCAGATGAAATCACAGCAGATATGATCAGTATGTTAGGAAAGAAATGGCTTGGTGGTGGGTACTCATCTTAATAAAGGGAGAGACAGAGGTATATCCTAGATGACTATTCACAACTGCAGATAGTACAGAGGTATCAAACTCTTCTCACACTGAATAAAAGTGCTGGAGAAAGTGATTAATAAACGGATACAGTAGATATAAAAAGTTTACACACCCCTGTTAAAAAACCAGTTTTTTGTGATATAACGAAATGAGACCACAATAAATCATTTCAAAACTTTTCCCACCTTTAATGTGACCTATAACTAGTACAATTCAATTGAAAAACAAACAAATCTGGTAGGGGAAAAAATAAAAAAACATACAATACGCTGGTTGCATAAGTGTGCATACCCTTAAACTAATACTTTGTTGTGTGCGCACACCCTTAAACTAATACTTTGTTGAAGCACCTTTTGGTTTAATTACAGCATTCAGTCTTCTTGGGTACACACCTGACATCAATTAAAGAGACTCTGATTAACCCCAAATAAGGTTCAGCTGTCCTAGTAGGATTTTCCTAACATTTACTCAGTTGCCTGGTACAGCAAAAGCCATGCTTCATAGAGAGCTTACAAAGCATCATAGGGATCTCATTATTGAAAGGTATCAGTCAGGAGAAGGGTACAAAAAAATTTCCACAGCATTGGATATACTGTGGAACACAGTGAAGACAGTCATCAAAAAGTGGAGAAAATATGGGGCAACAATGATGTTGCAAAGAACTGGACGTCCCACCAAAATTGATGAAAAGACAACATGAAAACTGGTCAGGGAGGCTGCCAAGAGACCTACAACACTGAAGGAGCTGCAGGAATTTCTGGCAAGTTCTGGTTGTGTACTACATGTGACAACAATCTCATGTATTCTCCTTATGTCTGGACTATGGGATAGGGTGGCAAGACGGAAGCTTTTTCTTACAAAGAAAAACATCCAGACCTGGCTAAAATTTGCAAAACAATACATCGTTTCCCCAAAGCATATGGGAAAATGTGTTATGGTCTGATGAGACCAAGGTTGAATTTTTGGCCGCAATTCCAAAAGGTATGTTTGCCACAAAAACAACAGTTTGCATCACCAAAAGAATGCCATACACACGGTGAAGCATGGTGGTGGCAGTGTCATGCTTTAGGTTGCTTTTCTTCAGCTGGAACTGGGGCTTTAGTCAAGGTGGAGGGAATTATGAACAGTTCCAAATACCAGTCACGTTTGGTCCAAGACCTTCAGGTGTCTGCTAGAAAGTTGAAGATGAAGAGAAATTTCACCTTTCAACATGACCGTGACCCCAAGCATACATCCAAATCAACAAAAGAATGGCTTCACCAGAACAAAATTAAAGTTTTGGAATGGCCCAGCCAGAGCCCAGTCCTAATTCCAATAGAAAATCTGTGGGGTGACCTGAAGAGGGCTGTGCACAAGAGATGCCCTCGCAATCTGACAGATTTGGAGTGCTTTTGCAAGGAAGAGTGGGAAAATATTGCCAAGTCAAGATGTGCCTTGCTGATAGACTCCTACCCAAGAAGACTGTTGTATCTTTCTACTTTTCCCGGTTAGGGGTCGCCACAGCGGAACTCCGGTCTGCTAATGATTAGCAGTAGATTTTTACTTACCGAGTTGTCAGCCCTGATGCACAACCTTCAATGAAGGTACGCCCATTCACACATGTCTCCACACAGAAGATGCTTTCGCTGAGAATGGAACAGGAGAACGTCTTACTATGAGGCGACAACGCTACCGCAGCACCACCACCGCAGTTAAGAAGACTAAATGCTGTAATTAAACCAAAAGGTGCTTCAGCCAAGTATTAGTTTAAGGGTGTGCACACACAACAAAGTATTAGTTTAAGGGTGTGCACACTTATGCAACCAGCGTATTGTACATTTTTTATTTTTTATAATTTTTCCCCTAACAGATTTGTTTTTCAATTGAATTGTACAGGTTATAGCTCACATTAAAGGTTGGAAAAGTTTTGGAATGATTTATTGTGGTCTCATTTCTTTATGTCACAAAAACCTGGCATGTTAACAGGGTTAAGTAAACTTTTTATATCCACTGTACATATAGTAGTAGAAAGTAAGATGGCATGTGATGAATTTGGATTCATATCAGGATGCAGTACAACTTTGTTGATATTTGCTGTGAGGCAGATAGTGGAGAGGAAGCTTGTCAGATAGTGCAGTGGGCTAATGCAAGGGTTTATTGAGTCAAGTGTGCATGGTTCAAATCCCTTTCATGGCTCGGCTTAAAATGGCCCTTCAGGGCAGTTAGCCTACTATTTACCTATGATCCCATGAAATATTCAATACTTTAAGCCTTAAACTTAAAAGTGAAAGAAATACCTAAATTATTTGTATTGATCCTCTGAAAATGTTGCTTTATACAAAAAATACTGATCAACATAATGCACTTAGATTCAAACCAACTTATAAATTGGCAATACTGTGGTCAGACATTGCTTCTATAAAAATACCGTTAAACTACAAAAGTAAAGAAAAAGTTGTTCTTTTACAAATTATGTATTAAAGAAAGTCACTGGAACCTGAAAAAAAGAATATACAGACTGTAACCCTAACTGATACAGAATGGTGTAAAGTCTATATCATTTATATAAATATATGTATATTATTGTTTTGCAGGTTGGGGTTACAGACAGGGGGTTGTAAGTTTCCATAAGGTACTGTGTACCATGGCTAATATCCCCCTGTCATGCAGTTGGGGCGCAACTACTTGATTTTAACCTGTGGCCACTCCATCCACAGCAGTGGCTTGTTGCAGCAGGACTGAGGGCCTCCCATGGCAGGGATAGTGTTATGCTGTACCACCATGATCTGACTGGAATCCAGTAGTGAGATGTCATGCCAGTGGAGGTTGTGTATAGTCACTCCCTTGATGAGGGGTGGCAGAGTGTCATGCGCTTTCAGACTTAGGAGGGGACTGTGTACTATATACTGTGTGGTGGTCCCCCTGTATGACCAACCCAGGTACCTACTAAGACGATCTCAGACAACAGTGCCCATCTGAGAGGTGATGGTGGAACTGGCAATCCTCTGTATGGAGATGAAGATAGAAGTGTGTGCCACCGTAGACCTCCTAAGTCAAACAATGCTAGTCTCCCTGGACTCATGGAGGTGTTGGTAGTGCCAGGTGGCATCCAAACAAATGCCATACATACTGGCCTGGTTTGGGTCTATATCATATGAGCAAATCGCACAAATTGCAAACGCTCATAATATTGAATGTACCAGACCTCGAACTTTCTATTGTGGGGGGGCTGCACCCCCCGCACTCCCCGTTAAATATATGTTCCAACTCCGTGATCGCACTACAGTGAGGAAAGGGCAAATATCCCATTCTTCACTGTACCGCAATCTCAGAAAAAGCGCTTCGAGGTCCAGTACATTCGATATTATGAGCGTTCGCATTTTGTGCGATTCACTCATATAATATAGACCCATGTGGTTTGCATCTGACTGTGCCTGGATGATACACTGGCAAATCTGTTTATTGATTCCGAGTGCTGCTACAGTTTCAGGGGGTCAGCTGTGTAATGTGATAGTACTGGGTACCATTGCAAGGCTGTTTTAAGTTGGGTATGCTCACAACAAATGCAATGCATTTTATAAATGCAATGCGTTTATCTGCTGGATGTCCACCCAGAATACATACAGGGTCATTATGTCATCTGTCTGACACTCGGGTGTTAGTTTCTCATCATCATTACACTCTGCATGGGTACCAACATCAACCTGTTGTCCTGCACCTGCCTCTAGATGTGATACTGTAGCAGTGATTTTCCCTGTTTCATAGTGAATGCAACTGCCGGTGCTGCAGTTGTGGTCCTGTGCCATGCTTGCTAAGGGTATCCATGCAAGAAGGATCATACTTTTCCAACCTGCCTCTGCTGCCATCCTGATGTCACTGAATACTATGTACACCTTTGGTATGAATTAACATCAGCATTGTAGTCAGGCTACAGTTTATATGTGCAGAGATGCCATAAAGAAGTCCACCATACAGGTTACTAACCTGATGTGTTGTCTACTGAGGTGCATGGGGGGGTAGGTCCATTAAGGTGCCTGTGTCCACTCCTCATGGGATGATCTCAGTATTATTGCCCACATGCAAAGACAGCAAAGACTCCTACAAATGTTTTAGCATTCTTCTTGTTGGCTGCCATTGCTGACTTCACAGCTATTATGGAATGTTTTTTTTTTTCCTTTTCTTTTCTGTCTCTCTCTCTCTCTTTTTTTTTTTGTTTTGCGGTATTTTTTTTCAACCCTGAAGTTGACCATTGGTGCATCTTCCTTGTCCAACAGGTCTACCGGGCTCTGCTGTAAGCCCCCGGACTTGCCTCCAACCCATGCTAGCACAGCATCATATTACTGCCAGGGGTATGTTTTTTTGTTTATGCCCTAACTCTCACTTTCCTCCACACTTACCTGCATGGTCTAGTGGGCAGACATGCAATGGGGTCTTGTAACACATCATCCCTCCCTCTTTGACAACTCTGCCAATGTTTTCCATCTAGTCCCACTTAGGACAGTGCTCCCCTTAAATGTCCACAGCCTCCACCAGGGATGTAATACCAGGGTTGTCTAGGCACACTCCCTAGCCCACCCCCCCCTCCAAGCTAGGTAAACCCATCCTTTCCCTGCTGAGCTTCAGGCTGACAACTAATTGACCTGTGTCACCAGGGCTATAGTTAGGGCTTTATCCCTCTTTGTCACAGTCATACCTCTTAACCTCTTAGAGCAAGAAATCTGGACAAAGCTATAAATAATGGGGGGAGACAAAGGCCCCAAAATTAGGGACACGTTTTAAATATTGCTCTTGCAAACTTAGAAAGTTGACAGAATAAGAGGTTTTGGATTAGCATGAATTTTTTCAAGGGTATGAAGTCTGAAACTCAAATGTCTTGTGATTATTTTCTGACTTTAACCTTCAATGATTTGCCAGAAACCACAATTTTATGAGAAATAGACCAAAAATATGAGGTGAAAACCTGTAGAGTTGAGAGGCATGGTCACAGTGCAGCTATTGTGGAATTAACTTTTCCCTTGGTGTACCATATCATGTCTGTGACATGCATTTGACATTGTTGCAGTGTGTGTAATTCTGTCCACCCACTTCATTGACGTTGAGGAAAAATTTCTGAGATACCTGGTCTCATAACTGTTGTTCATCACCCCCTTTCTCCAATGGGCATTGCCCACAACTCTTTTGTGCCTTTACCAAGACATTATGTTTTTACAGGGAGGTAACTGTCCAGAATCTGCAGTCCATCTGGTAGGATGACCACTACAGATGAGGTCAGAGGGACAGATATTTGGGTATACTGTAGTTGAAGGGCTTGGATATAGGGTATACCAAACTATAGTCGAAGGTACAGCTATAGCTGGTACATCGGCCATACACAGGCAAATATGCACTCTCTGCATTTTCCTGCCTCTGTTTACAGACTTCACCTGTGTATAGGGAAAAGCAGTCCTCTGAGGTGCCAACTGTAGAATGGCACTTAGTGAAATACATGTGGGATAGATGTGCAGTGGGAGGAATACAAGGGTAGGCATACTAATGCTATACCCATCAGTATATGCTCCCATGTAATGTACACAGGGCATACCTTTTCCATCAGAACTAACAGGAGTGCACGGACAGATGTTCCTGATGCTGCGCACTGCCTTTTGTGTGTGTATACACATTTGTATTACTGCCATAATGTTTACTGAATACCTGTGCATGACTGTACATTCTTAGGTAGCTAGATAAATGCAGATTACCACAGAATGGCAGATTACTGTGTACATTTTCAAAACTGCCTATATGTTCAAAAACTGCTTTTGTACTTCATACACTGCTGTTTAATCACCAGAATAGCATCCAACATGTGCGTGTTAGCATACACAGTGGTGGTGCTTTCTGCAGTTCCATTATTTAATACCCCTTTGTCCATTATGCAGGTAAATGAGGCCAAGTACCAGAAATGTCTGTGCATTATTTATTTCACTGGTGTGTATCTGTAAAAAAAAAAAACACATACTTGGGTACGTGTCAGATATCCCATGCCTATGGGTTCGTACAGTTTTGGGGAGATTCGTGCAAGGTGGCAGGATGGTAGCTTATGTATTTGCTGTGCTGCTCATTTACATAGAACTGAGTACAGCTACCTGCTCAAACGCTCCACCTGTCTCACTTTAGATGTGCAGTTAGACTGTGTGCTGCCGCTCTAGTAGCCTAAGATTTACTTCTTTCTTTTATCTTATTTATTTTTATTTTAAATTTGTTAACTGGAGTGGTGCACTTGTCTAGGAGACCTCTTCAGCCAGAACCCTGGCCGGATGCCAAGCAAAACTAACAATCTGATAACATTAAGCAGTTAATGTACACTGAGATGGTACAAATTAAAATTCAAGACTCTTGGGTTCTGTCCATCATCCATCAGGGATACTTTTTGGTATGGAAATCCCTTCCTCCTTTTCTGGACATTCCTCAACCTCCTCAGGAACAGCTTTCTTTCTTCCCAGAACTACTGCTGGCCCTTCTGGCTCAAGGCACCATTCAAGCTGGGCCCCCTTTCTAGTGGGGGAAGGCGTATTATTCCAGAATGTTTTTGGTTCCCAAGAAGGAAGGGACCTGGAGACCCTTTCTGGACCTCTCTTGGCTCGACATCTTTCCTTCAGATCTATTCCTTTAGGATGTTGTCCCTTCAGACCTTGTTTCCTCTTCTTCTTCCCCAGGCTTTCCTGTTCTCCCTGGATTTTAAGGACGCTCATCTTCATATTCCAATTCATCCCCTTTTCAGAAAGTTTTTGCATTTCTCTGTTTCTTCCTTGCGTTTTAAGTTCTTTGCTTTGCTCTTTGGCCTTTCTACTACCCTGAGGGTTTTCACCAAATGCCTTGCTCCCATGATCCTGTGACTGCCCTTGGCAGGGTGTGTGTGTGTGTGTGTGTGTGTGTGTGTGTGTGTGTGTGTGTGTGTGTGTGTGTGTGTGTGTGTGTGTGTGTGTTCAGATCTTTCCTTATCTGAACGGGCCTGCTCATTCAGGCTTCCTCCCCTCCCCTGAGACCTTGCTTCATCAACACCACTATTCTATTTGTCTCTTGCATAGCCTGGAGTTTACTATAAACGTCCAAAAATCACTCCTAGTTCATTCTCAGGATCATGTATTTTTTTGTTGCAGGCTTCAGACCATCCCTCTGCTGGCTTCCCCTGCCTCCTCCCAAGGGTCTTTCTCTCCTCAGTTTTTATCAGTCCCTTCATCTGCTTTCAGTTACAGCCAGGGAATTTCTAAGCACTCTAGGATTCATGGCTTCCAACATGCCTGTGCTACCTGTATTCAGGCTTCATATGAGAAAACCACAGTGGTTCCTAAAGTCATTATGGCTCCAGCACTGTCATCTCTGGATTTTCTAGTTCTTCTTCTTCCATGCCTCAAATTCAAGCTTCAGTGGTGGATTCATCGACTGTCTCTCCACCCAGGATTTCCTTTTCAGTTCCCAGTCCCCTCTCAGGAACTTTTATCAGATGCCTCAGACATTGAGTGGGGAGCCAATTTCATTCCCCTCAATGTCCAGGGTTTCTGGCCACTTCATCAGAAGTCAGACCACATCAATATCAAGGAGATGAGAGCTCTCCTTTTCACCCTTCAGACCTTTCATTCCCTTTTTCTTCCATGGCCTCTCAAATACCTTATAGTATATGCCTGTCTTTACAGACAATACCACAGTGATGTGGTATATCAACAGGCAAGGGGTGGGGGAGGGGGGCAGTCCTACCTTCCTTGCAGGGTAGCTGTTCAAGTTTGGGATCTAGCTGTCCAGTATCAAGTGACTCTTCAAGCTGTATACATTCCTTCAGAGCAAAATATATTGGGAAACTCTTTGAGCAGGTCCAAAACACAGGCTTTCGAATGGATGCTTCACAGAGATGTGTTTCTGGACATTATCCATCAGTGGGGTACTCCTCAAGTACATCTTTTTACCTCCCCTTTGAACAGATTTCTTCTTTTTTGCACCAGAGTCCCAAGTGTTCTGGCTTGGAAGGTGGATACTCTGTTTTTTCCTTGGAAGGGGATATTTCTTGACATCTTCTTTCCCCTTTCTGTGATTTTAAGGGTCCTGATAGAGCAGAACTGTCCCAAGGTCTTGTTGGTGACACCCTTTTGGTCTAGACTACATTGGTTCCCTCTTCTTCTGCACCTAATCCTCCACTTCCTGTGATTCCAAGGGTACTGATAGAGCAGGACTCCCCCAAAATCTTGCTGGTGTCTCCATTTTGGTCCACACAGTGTTGGTTCCGTTGTCTTTTGCACCTAGCCAAGGGCAATCACCACAAGTTACCTCACAAGGTGGACCTACTCACACAAGACAAGGGGTCTCTCATCCATAATCACTTGTCCACTCTTCAACTGACATTGTAAGTGATGGGGTTTTGATCCCCGTTTAGGCACTTTTTTTCCTGAGGACATGCTTAGGCTTCTGCAAGAGGCCAGGAATCCCATTACCAGGAAATCCTGTATGTCCAAATATAAGAGATTTTCTGTTTGGTGCCTTGCTCATAACCAGGATCCACTTTCTTTGGAGATCCCACTGGTTCTCTCTTATTTGTATGAATTGCTCCATGCCATACCTCTCAACATCTTAGCTCAAGATATCTGGACAAAGCCTAAAATAACAGGGAACAAAAGCCCAAAAATAGGGACAGAATTTAAATATTGCTCTTATAAACTTAAAAAAAGTTGTTAGAATAACAGGATTTGCATTAACATGCATTTTCTGAAGGCTGTGGATTCTGAAACTCACGTGTGCAGTGGATATAAAAAGTGTACACACCCCTGTTAAAATGCCAGGTTTTTGTGATATAAAAAATTGAGACCACAATAAATCATTTCAAAACTTCTCACACCTTTAATGTGACCTATAACCTGTATATATATATATATATATATATATATATATATATATATATATATATATACTGTATATTTATCTAAATATATATATCTGTGTGTGTGTGTGTGTGTGTGTGTATGTACATCAAGTAGTGTTATGCTTGGCAGGAGCAAAAATAGAAGATGTGAAACAAGCCTTGGAACGCCTTAATGTAAGGAGGTATGGATCTGTTTTTATTCATGTTGGTACAAATGATGTCACCAACAAAGATTCTCTGACTGTTAATCGGAAACTAACACCCCTCCTAGATAGTATAGCTTGTAGTGGTGGTGGGACATATTTTCACAAATCACCTATAGAGAGAATAGTCAGGTCACTGCGAATGAAAAGATTTTTTGGATAAACACCTACATGGAAAAATGTCTTGTTTAAAAAAATGGAAATGTGTAGAGCATCCAAGCCTTGTTTTGGGCACACGTGTTTTCAGACAGGATTGTGTGCATTTGTCTAGATCAGGGAAGAGAATTTGTGCAGCAGATATTTTGCAATATTTGACCAACACTAGCCAGGATTTTTGCCAGGTCAAAAATGTAACAGTTCACAGATAGCAACATTTGATGCATCTCTGATGGTTGTTAATGCTAGGAGCATTAATAATCAAGTTTTTTTATTAGAAAATTTAGTACGTTCCCACAAGATTGATGTTATTGTTTGTGAAACATGGTTAAAGAACAATGACTGGAAACCAATTCTGACAGGGTGGAAATGTTTTTTACTGTAACAGACATTCTAACAAAAAATCAGGTGGAGGTGTTATGATGGGAATTAAAGATAGTTATGCAACCTCTGATTCTTACATATTCAGTGATAACACCAATACTATAGACTGTGTAACTGTGACAATAAAGACAACACTGGAACATAAACAATTGTTGGAGTGTATAGACCACCAAAGTCAAGTGCAGATGATCTAGAGGAATTCATACATTTCTTACATGAAACACAGGAGGGAAGAATAATATTAGCTGGGGACTTAAATTTACCAGAAACGGACTGGAATAATATTGATTCAACAATGTTAGTAAAGAAATTATTCACAGATTATATTCAGGAACAACAAATGCTTTAGATTGTAAAAAAAAACTACCAGGGGACGGAATGTACTAGATATTGTTTGTGCTCCCAAAGAAATTACTTTAATTTCAAGTCAAGTGTTACCACCATTGAAGTGCAGTGATCATGGTGTTATAAACGTTAATTTGTTGCTAGATAATTCTGCCAAACTGAAATCTAAGCCAATGCACAAAAGGTTAATTACAGATTATAGGGAAGCAAAACAGTTACTATATAAAACTAACTAACTAACTGGAGTGAGGTGTTCAGTGGAAAAACTGCAGATGGAATGTGGAAAGTTTTGAAAGAGAAATTGAGTGCAAAACGTCAAAAAAATGTTTAACATCACTATCTAGGCATACAACATCAGGGGGGATAGATTTCCATAATAACAAGATACCTGATTAAGGTGAGAGACAAAAAATATAAGAACCGGAAGAGAGATCGAACTACAATTTTGAAAACTGAAATAAACAAACTGGACAAATAGATTAAGCATAGTGCGAGATAAGATCAAGAATAATTTGAAGAACATTTGTATAAAGATATTGAGCATAATAGGAAACCTTTTTATAGATACATAAGATGTAGAAGGAGTAAAGACACACAAATTGATAAACTCTGTGCCGATTCTAAAAGTTATTCTCAGACACAACAGATTATAGATATATTTACAAAATCTTATACAAAACATTGTGGCTCCACAAAAGGGGTGGTAAGTTGTCCTAGTGACATCCAGGTAACCCCAGATACTGGAATCAGATTAGATTATATTGAAAAAGAACTATGCAAACTGGATCCAAACAAAGTGCAGGGAGGAGACGAAATAAGTAACAATGACCTGAGAACACTTCAGCAAGAACTTACACTACCATTATATCTATTGTTCACTTGGCCATATAAATATGGGGAGAGTCTCAATATTGGAGACATGCACTTATTAAACCTGTCTTTAAGGGAAAGGGGAGTAAGACAAACCCAGAATCGTATAGACCCTTAAGTCTACTTTCATGTTGTGGAAAAATAATGGAGAAGATAATACTGGATAAGTTATTGTCAGAACTGGATAGGTTGGGACTTGAAACCATATATCAGCATGCATATGTTGAAAATAGATCTATTACCACCTGTAACATGATGTTCTATAACGTTATAATAATAGCAATGAATGAAAAATTGTACTGTGAAGTGATTTATATAGATTTAATTTCAGCATTTGACAGGGTCATACACAAAACACTGATCAATAAATAAGTACAACTAGGTAATGATGTACTCTTGATAAGATGAATAGATGCTTGGCTTACAAATAGGACATGGCAAGTATCACACACCAACTGGACAGATGAAATCCTTGGTTACAATCAAAGTGTCCTACAGGGCTCTGTCGTAGGCCCTTACTTGTTTAGATTGTATCTTTTAGACCTTCGTTTTTCATCTGAGGTGTTCTACAGTCTATATGCTGACGACCTGAAATTGGGTAAACTGATTACAATGTTACAGATAAGGCATGTCTGCAAAATAATTTGACTAAATTGACCATTTGGGCACAGGAGAAAAATAGGTTGATAAATACATCAAAATCTAAGCATATGAGATTTGGGAAACATAAACTGAAAGGTGACTATTTAATGCAGCACACAGTGATTTAAACTGTAGACTCATTTAAGGACCTGGGTATATGGGTAGATTCAGCTGTGAGTTTTTATAATCATATCAAACAATTGGCTAATGATAGTTATAGAATTATAGGTTGTATAAAAAGATTTCTAAAGTTTAGGAAATCAAACGAAATGAAATTGTTGTTTGTTAGTTCCATTAAACCCAAACTTGAGTATGGAATAACAATATGGAAACCCTGTAGGAAAACAAGCATGAATAAACTGGAAAGAGTACAGCAGAAATATACCAAGGGCATCCATGGATGTGAAAATCTAAGTTATTATGAAAGACTAAAATATCTGAACTTGCACAGTGTCTCTTACAGATATTTAAGAGGAGATCTTATTCAGGTATATAGGGCATTTAGGGACAATTACCTCTGGGAATGTTTGGGGTTATCAAAAAGTACTAGAGAATCATTAGATAACCTATGTAGAAGATTCTGTAGGAGTGAGAAGTGTACTAATTGGTTCTTTGACAGGGTAGCTGATGCATGGGACAGACTACCAAATTACATTAAAGCAAGTACTAGTTTAGATATTTTTAAGAACAGCCTGGACACTTATTATGGGAACAAGTGTTTTGGTATATTGGCAAGCTAGAAGGGCATTAATGACCGTGCTTGAAACATTTGTATAGAGAGAGAGAGATGATTATGGTTTATCTGATCTAAAGCTCATTTGAGCTAAATAACCAAAACAGTGGATCATTTTATCTAAAACACAAAATATCAAAACTCATTTACTGAAAATGTCACATACACTGAACATATGGGGCAGGCCCCACTGCACTCTCTCAGTACAGCCCCTACACAATCCAAAATTACCTATATTAACTCCACAGTCACACAACCATAGAAAAAATAGAATACTCCTGACGCACAGAATTATCGCTGGTGCACATTCACAATCTTCTGCACATGAAGGCATAACTTAATAGTGGGCTTTAGCAAGGAACTAACAAGTGCTAACAGTAATTCTATCGTATCCCCCGATCAAACCAACAGTCATTTTCTACACGCTAACATGGTTTTCTATTAAAAGTGATTTCAGTCGTATGTGATTTAGAGCAAATGAACCACTGCTGAGAGAGACCCCCCCAGACATGTGGCGGACATGCTGACACCACACACACACACACACAGTGAATGTTAGCCAGATTTCAACCCTGGAGCTGTGAAGCAGTGGTCGTAGGTGATCTTACCAGTGAGCCAACATGCTCCCAATGCTCATAATTTAATAAAGTTTTCATTAGAGAGCCTGTTTGTGTCACTATCATTTAAGGTTTCATTCTCCAAGTGGTTACGTTGTAACTAAATGTACTTTGATAAATTGTAGTACACTCTTTTGTTGTTCTTAAATGTCTTTTTGCGTATTACTAATTATTTATTGATGTATGAAATTTCTGTATGCACCAGATTTTTTTGTATAATAATAATGTTGCGTACTGTTCACACACAAGTTTTTTCAGATGTACTGTGTACTGTATTTACTGTCTTTGGCCTGGGTTATAGCTGTGCCGATGCTAGCCACCCTGCAGTGTGAACATTGGCTCTAAGTGATTTGGTCACTGTTGATGTGACACTCTGATGTTCTGTACAGAATGGGAAAACAGGATTAATACCAATGCCCTTTAGCCTGGGTCATAGATGAAAGCAGTCCTTTATGCCAGGCCACCTAAGCAGTTAAATCAAATTACATAAATGCCTGGGATACAAGTTTCCACTTGTAGGTTACTGCACTTTAAACTGGTTCTAGTTTTATACCAGTTGGTTTGTTCCATTAGTTTTATTAGAAATTGTTGTATAATGATAATGCCCCCTCCCAGCTGAGGCATTTTAGGCCATTGCAGTGACCTCTTCTGAGCTGCTGGTGGTCCGCTAACATTTGAGCTGCTATTTGAATGCAGGCCACTGTTGATGCAGCCATATTTTGGCTAGCCTTAGTCTACTGAGTATTTTTGCTTCATCCACAGCATTTCCATACCATACGTAAAGTTTTCTTTGCCTTACTGTTTTGTCAGTTCCTCACACATTCCCTAGAGTGTAGAGGTCATTCGGGCCTTCTGGTTGTGACAGTGGTGATGGATGCAGGTAGCAGACGACCCGACTATGTCAGACTGTTTAAATCTGGAGCTGAAGTTCTGTTGGTTGGAAGGAGTTTGACTGGGACTTTTGGATGTTGCAGGAGTTGAAATGGAGCTAGTGGCTGTGTGGAGGGAGTGGTTGGATGCAGTCACTGTGACCATGAATGAACCGTGCATGGTTGATGAAACTTTCTGTGCCTTCAGTTGGCTTGGACTTATGTTGTTGTTGTGTTTTTGTGCATTTATTTGTGTTTGTGTTGTATATGCGCTTTTTTATGTGTATATTAGCTTGAAGAAATGAACTTTTGTTCAGCTGTGCATTTTTTTTTATGTGCGGTCTAAATGACAGTGAAGTTTACTGTTACTGGTAGGTCTTGTACTTCCAGACATAGCAACATGTGTGTTCTGTGACTCCTTTATAAATCCAGTGTTTGTGTGCACTCTGTTCAGTTCATCTGACCGTCATCACTCAGTGTCATGTTGCACATTTTTTACTGCATACTGTGCTCACAGTGCCTTCTTTATTTATTTTCAGAAATGTGGATGACCATGAAGAAAATCGTTCTGATGATCAAACAAATTGCATCTAAAACTTACTGCACTCTGTACTTGTTCTGTTTAGGGCTTGAGCATAAACGTTAATCATATGGTATTCCCCAAAAGTGAAATAAGGCAGTTTGGATGAGGCATTTCACAGGAGGTTACTAGGCTAGTGGCCCTTGAGCTTTTATAAGCCTAGCCAAGTTAATCCTGGGTTGCCCCAGCCATCCTTGGTTAGATGGGTGTACTTTACAGATCAGTACTGACTAACCCTGTCCATGGAGTTCATGGGTGCCATCCCCAGGGTGAGTTTGAAGTCACCCATCCATTTGTCCAGGTTGCGCTTGATTAGGGTCATTAGGAGTTGTGCTTCACATGAATTGGAAGTTTATTCCAGAGCAGCGTTAATCTCTGGGAGACCTACCTATCTCTCCAGCATGTTCTGTTAATGTCACTATCAAGGTTGAGATCCCTAGTGCGAGTGACTCTTGTGCCATTTGATTTGCAGATGTGCAGCATTTCCATCAGGTCAGGGTCAAATACTGCCCTGTAGGCCAGGCACAAGTCACCTCTCAGTAGCCTGTGTGATACAGAGCACAGTGACATGGCTTTTATTCTATTCACTTAGGTCATGATTTGGAGGCCTTGTATCTTCTTAGTGAGAAACCTCTGTGGTCTCTCCAGTTGCTGGTGAGATACTTGCAGAACAGAGTATTGTACTCTATTAATGGTCTGATTAGGGTTGAATAAAGTGGGGTTATAACATCCTTAGACCTGAATGCATTCTTTTTACTAATGAGATGCGCAATGTAGAAAGCTTTCCTTACCACCGTGGAAACCTGTTGGTCAAAGTTCGGATTGCTGTCGATCTGTATTCCTAGATCTCGCACGACTGGGTTTGAACTGGGTTGTTATCAATATTTTAATTAGTGGGGAAATCCGCTTTGCCATATTAAATAATAGTGCACTTTTCTGCACTTAGTTTTAGACCATGACTTTGGCACTAGTCATTTGTTTGTGTTAGCCCCTCCTATAAGATGTTAACATTATTGGGGGACTCAATGATTGTGCCTAATTTGCAGTCATCAGTGAACTTAGTAAACCAAAGGCCATCTATTTTAGCCTGGACATCCGAGAAAAAGATTCCAAATAATAAAGGACCCAGTACAGATCCTTGCGGTATGCCACTGGTGATGGGTCTACTGGTAGAGGTGGAGTCACCAACCTTGACAGCATGTGTTCTGTTGGTGAGCCAGTTAGCTACCCATCTAGTGATATAAGGGTTAACATTTAGCTGGGAGAGTTTTTCTGATTATACCCGAGTGGGGAATTATGTCAAAGGCTTTGGCTAGACTCAGATAGGTGGTATGCACGGTCTTCCCTTCATCCAGGGCTTTGGTGACTTTCTCAAAGAAGTCTACCAGGTTCAGTAAGCATGATCTACCCTTAACAAAGCCAAACTGGGTTGGGTCTAGATTTGAAAGTCGCCTATGGACTTGTTGATAAGTTCCATGATGATCCTTTCCATGGCCTTGCAGATGAGGCTGGTTAGACTTATGGGTCTATAGTTCCCAGGGTTGGTTGATTGCCCCTCTTTATGCAAGGAGATTACTGTTGCTGTTCTCTATTCTGCTGGTACAAAATCAGTTCTCAGGCTATGGTTAAAGAGAATGGCAAGTGGGTCAGCTAGGTCCTGTTTTAGGTTGCTTAGTAAACAACCTGGGATGTTATCTGTCCCCACTGAGGACATATTTTGGCCTTGGAGAGAGTGCATATATGACTTGATTTCTAGTTGGTGTCAGGTATGTTTTGGGGTATGGCTGGTGGGGATAGGGGGTGAAGTTTGTGCCATATCTGTCAGCTAGCAGGTTGGCAATTTCCTACAGTATAGCATAAGTGGTAGCATCTACTACCAAATGGGCACTTCCTTTTAGATTTCAGACGTAGTTAAAGAATGCCTCATGATTGTTCTTGGCTAGAGATACTATTTTAGCTTTATAATTAGCTTTATTGGACTTTACAAGACTTCTGATTTGCTTGTTCAATCTGTGGAGAGAATTCTGCCTCTGCAGAGGCAGTTGCCTCTTGTTCTTGGACATCAGTTTCTTCCTTTTGTTGTACACTCTTGTTTATACTAGATGTTCACTGAGGTGGCTTGTTTTTTTCAGGAGGGCCTGGATTTAATCTGGTCCGGTACAGATGAGTCTGTACTGTCACTAAAATGATTATACAGGGCATTTGCATTGCAGTTCTGCATAGGAATCATTATTGCCTGTGATTGCAGAGGGTATAAAACTTTTCATATCATCACTTAGTAGGCTGTAGTTTGCTTTGGAGAAGTTCCTTTTGCTCTTTTGGGGGTGTGGGATCCATTAGTTACTTTGAACAAGACTGATTTGTGGTCCAACCTTAACAGGGAGAGCATCACACAGGGGACAGTGTGTTGACCACCCATGTTGTTGAGTACTATGTCAAGGACATTATAGCCTCTTGTGAAGGTGCACACTGTCTGTTCCATAGCATTTGCACTGACAAAGTCCAGGAACCTCTGGGTGGGTAAGTTTAAGCTCATGTATGTTACCCAGTCGATGGTGGGATAATTGAAATCTCGCATGACTAAGGTGTTGGGCTGTATGACGAGTGTCAATAGTAAGTACCTGTATTGTGCTATTCTTGTTTTATCGAGGACGACCTATAGCTAGCCCAAACTGCAGAAGTGCTTGAACAACCCCTATTTCGACCCGTAGTCAATGCTAGAGGGTCTATAACACATTCTATTACCAAGTACTTGGATGTAAAATTAAGAGAGTATGTCCAGTCTGAATACCATGTTTGTAGTGATTCATAGAAGTTTTTATATAAGATCAATCAAATACCTTTTAACAAGTCATATACTTTTATTACCATCGATGTGAAAGATCTGTATTCTGCCATACCACATCAAATTGGCACTGAATGGTTTTGTGAATTTTTATTTGAAAAAGGTGTGGAACAAGACAATATAAATTTATATGAGCATTTACTTGAACTTGTCTTGAAGAACAATTATATTGTTTTTGGCAAAAATATCTGTTTTCAAGTGAACGGTGTAGCCATGGGCTCAGTTTGGGGGTCTCTTCGCAAGTGCAGTTATGATACAATGGGAGAATAACTTTCTCTTCCATTCTGAATTCTGACAGTCATGCAAGTTGTATACGCAATACCTTGATGATATCTTTGTATTATTGGGTGGCTAAGGTCGCAAGATTGATGGGTTCATTGAATATATTAATAACACCACCACCTTTCTGAAATTTACTCACCAGGTTCATAATATCAATATTGTCTGTCTGGACATTTGTCTCAGTAAGGACACCAACAAGAAATGTTTCATTTCTAAAGTCTATTGAAAAAGTACTTGTTCTAATAGTTTTCTCCATTTTACGAACACCCATCCATACTCACAGAAAAAGGCCATGGTGAAGAGCCAGTATGTACGGGCTGCACGTATAGTCACTACTGAGAAGGACTTTTTGGATGAATGTATTCTCCTAAGAAAGAGATGTTTTTGAAATGTGGTTATCCCCTTTGCTTTATTAATGGAGTAATGGTGGAAGCCCTCAATAAATGGTAAAGGAAATATTTTGTGCCTATATTGAGTACTTTGGATCATGGACTTGCAGAGCAAACTCAAACTGACACCAATGCATCGATGACTACCGCTGATACCAATACATTGGTGACCACCATAGATCATAATAACTTCAATAACCATACAAGTTCATTTATAATAACGTTTAATATTGATAGTTACTCTATCATAGATATTTTAAAAAAGAACTGGAACATCCTTAGAAATGATGGGAGTATTTGTGATCATGTTGGTTTGACACCAAGTGTCATTTTCAAAAAAGGTATAAATTTGAAGAGTATTTTTGAGAAATTTGAAGAGTATTTTTGAGAAGTTGGCCCCACTGAAATCCAAACAAGGTATGAAAAAATGTCTGGGCTGTTTCTACTGTAAGTTCATATTAGAAGGAAAATATTTCAAAATTAACAATGTAAATTTTAAATCAAGAGACCGTGTTTATAGTTATTCCAGTAGGGTTGTATATTGTACACTGTTCCATTTGGTCTAGTATTTATATAGGAAAGATAGAGCAAAGACTTCGGGACAGAATCTTTGAACACACACATGATGTCAAGACAAAGACGCCAACAAGTGCTCTTTCAAAACATTGTTTCGAATGTACGGGCCAAGCCTTTAAGTTCTTCATATTAGATCAGATTGAAATCAGTGAAAGAAATGGGCCATGGGCATTACATCTAGAAAAAAAGTGAGTTATGATGGCAATTGAGACTTATTGCGATGGCCTGGCCCAGGCTAAATGAACAGTTATTGATCACTTGTCTATTAAAACTTAAAATACTTGAAAGATAAGACAGTCCTATCGGCAAAATTCGTCAAGTCTAAGTTTCATTAATTTATTAATATTTATGTCTAAGGAACTCAACTACTTCCATGATTTGGTGCCATACTTGCCTATGAACTTGGTGATAGGTCCTTTCAAATCATAATTCCATGAATGTGTAATGAATATTAAACCAATTGCTTGTTACAATTTGAGTTGTATCCACCTACAAATTTGACAAAGGTTTTTTTCAGATATTGTACTTCTTGGGGGCTTGGCAGTCATGCGAATATCTTGTACAATCCTGATTCATCTATTTGAAGGGTTTGGCTAAAAGAACAAATCATCTGAAGAAGCGTTCGAGTGTGCAGACGAAATAGCTTTTCAGATGTTGTTATATGTGAGTCTATCACATTTCTATCACTTTTGGATATTTTTTTGAATAAAGTCCACATTTTTTAGTATTTTTCGATTTGACCTGACCATTCTTTTGGGTTTCTGTTTTGGTTTGTGGCTTAATGTCTGACATGCCACATACCTCATTTTCACATGAGTTTGCAACTCTGCTATTTGTGGGGTCTATATTATTTCTTTGACAGCTTAGGTTGTCAAATGCTCAATGATCGACACCTAAGCGTTGAAGTTTCAAAATCGCGAACAGCCATATAAGCGAATTCTTTCCTCAGGAAAGAATTTGCTTGACCATTATTGGAGATTTGCCCTTTCCCCAATGTAGAGTGATCTTGGAGTTGGTATATTTAGTTGAGGGGGTGTGGGGGGCAAAGCCCACCACTATATTTAGGTTGAAAAGTTAATTTTATTTCCGGACAGCCTAGCGGGATCTTTCCCGAGGAAAGAGTTTGCGTATATGGCCGTTAGTGATTTTGAAACTTCGACGCTTAGATGTTAATCATTGAGCATTTCACAACCTAAGCTGTCGAAGAAATAATGTTGACCCTATTTGGGCTACCCACAGCCCGTACAATGTTTACGAGATGAATAACTCCAGACTTTGCACATCTCTGGAAATGGAACATTACAGTTTTCCCTTAATTAGATTGTTGCTTGCTGGTAGTCCAGTCCTGGGAGCATTTTGTTCCACCAGACATAAGATTAATGGTTTTATTGTTGCACTCCTGGAGGATCATCATAAAAATGCAAAAATACATGCCCATTTTGTTAAACTTTATTGATTTTCAAGAGTCATCATAAAGTTAGTTTCAATTAAGGTGTTTCTTTCATTGGTCAAATAAGTAGAGAGTTTGCCTGTGATGACAGATTTCTGTCAGTCGCATGCTAAGGCAGTACCTACAGGCTCTGGGCTTAGTGTCTTTCTGCGTTTTCCTAGTTCTCTGGTGGATGAATCCAATTAAGGTATCCAAAAGGATCTCTCTGGTTCCTTCTCTAGACATATCAGCAGCTTCCCATTAAAAGTGCAAGACCCATCACTGTGACAAAAGTGTGATTTGCTCCCAATTAGACTGCATTTTGAAGTTCACTTTAAAGTTGTGAAAGAATTTTTGTTGGTGAGGTTCTTCTGCCCCTGCACCTCTCCTACTTATGTATATGTGTGGCAGTTGGCAGAAATTTAAGACAATAAGTTGTTCGTCCAAGGTCTGATTCCATTGCCTCTTTGCAAACTGTGTGTCTTTGAGTAAGTTCTTAACTGGATAGTAATCCTGGGCTGAGTCAAAGAAAGGTCCATGTGGATCAATACTGTGCCGTAGTTAAATAAATAAATACTCTCAGATCAGTGTACCTCAAAATAAATGAACTACTCTGAGGTGGTGCAGTCACAGACTTCACTATATATCCTGTAGAATTACAGATTCACTTGTACTGTTCCAAGGGTTGTGGTTGCCATTCTCGCAATTTCAGAAGGAACCCATGTCATGAGTTGACAGCATACCCCTTAGATTATGCTTTTGAAACACACATCACTAGCTTTTAAGTTAAAAATAAATTCCCACTTCTAGGCAAACTAGTGACAATACTTTAACTCTTCATACATTCATTTCTTACGCCAATCAAAAGAACTTAAATTTGTATGCACTTATTATTGATGCACAGAAAGCCTTTGATGGAGTGAACATAACATTTCTATTTCATATTTTACCATATTTTAATATACCGTAAGAATTCATCAGGACATTGCAAATAGTATACAATAATCCATATACAACCTTATACATCAACAAGAGTTTCTCCAAAAGAATGCCAATTAAAAATGGAACCCAGCAAGGCTGTCCTCTATCCCCTTTATTATTTAATTTATACTTAGAACCTTTATTTTTACATATTAAACAAAATCTATATCACAATGCCCCAAAACTCTATGGTACCAAGATTTCTATGGCAGCTTTTGCATATGATCTTAATATATATTGTACAACACCAGTTGCAAATACCAAGAAATTAACAGCCATTGAAGACTTTGCAGTAATATCTAATTACAAAATAAACCTAAAAAAAGTTATTTCCTTTAAAAACTCCGAAACCCTTTTCACTTTTACCATTGGTAGGGCAAGTAAAATCTGAAGAAAAGATTAAATATTTAGGTATTGCATTCTCCACAGATAATAAGGACTTTTATATTAATAATGTTAAATTAACTTGGGATCACATTCTATCTGACCTAAGGAGATGGAATAAATTGAAATTACCACCACTAGCAAAGGTCTCAATTATTAAAATGAATGTATTACCTAGGTTATTATATATCTTCAGATCTACTCAGGTTCTTATCCCGAAGAAGTTCTTAAAACAAATTCACACGGAATCTGCTAAATTTATATGGGAACCAAGGAAAACTAGAATTTCATATGACAAATTGATGACCCAAAAAGACAGAGGGGGTTTAGAATTACCCAATTCTGAAAAATATTACTTAATAATAAATGCCAATAGAATTTTAAGAATTGCTAATTATGATACACATAGTAATAATTGGTCCCCTAACTGGATAAGATTGAATTACAAACATGTTGAGAGTCTGAAAATTAATCCTAAATCATTACCTTTCCTAAGAAAAGATACTTTTAAATCATTTGCTCTAATGGAGCATACTAAAATATATATAACATTATTACAAAATCTCTTAATTTCATTAAATCTTATCCAACACTTGATGATCTTACAACCTTTTCATAGGAATCCAAACCTGAGAATTAATAATCAATTAATAGACCTAAAAAATTTTCCACTTATTATAAATTTAACGTTACGGGATATATACTTTTATTTGAAATATTTGGCTCATGAATTAAGACAGGAACTGAACCTTTCCAAATCATATTTAATAATATTGAGACAGATCAAATTTTTATCTATAAGTTACTTTAAAGATTTAAAAATTAATGATGAGGACTTAACAAAATGTACAAATTTATGGCAAGCCCTCCTACAAGAAAATAAGTGTGTAACATCTGCATATAAACTAATAAAATATTTTAATTATCATGATCAAGTCATTTTGTCAAATTATTGGAAAGAAAAAATACCATTGATTGAAAATAGTAAGATAGTAAAAGCAATCAATTTAACAATAAAATCAATTTCCCTCCAAAAGTTAACATTTACTCAACTTATGATAGTTAATAATGCTTACTATACGCGTCTTAGCTTGAATAAATTTAACCCTAAAAATTCTCCTAACTGCCCATACTGTAAAGTTGAAACTGCTGATCTCCTTCATATGTTCTGGAGCTGTAAATGTATATACAAACTATGGAATTCCTTAAAACTACAACTGCAGAAGGTGGGTTATCAAACTTCAGCACTTTCCTGGGAATTTACTATATTACATATCCCCCCAAATAATCTATCTAGATCCCAAATGACCATACTTATGAATATCTTTTTGTTAATGAAACTCTGTATAGCAACTAATTGGTTGAATCTATCGCAAACTTCATGGGACAACTTTAAGATTTTAGAGATAAAACACATACTAGCCCACAAATTACTAATCAGTGAACATACCAAACATATAAATAATCTGAAGATCTGGGAACAAATTTTCAACATTTTATTAGCTTAATGTACAGAACCCAGGATAACCCTTGGATATAAATACTATAAAGTCAAACTTTAACAGAAATTAAATTATTATAAGATATAATACCTGTTGATAAGACTCTTCAGATGTTCTTTTTAGTTTAAAAATGGAAGCATTCATGTATATAGTAGTGTTGTTTGCAATTACCTGTGTATATCTCGGTCAAATGTTTGTATGAACAAATTGAAAAAATAAAGAATGATTATTGAAAAAAATAAATAAATAAATTCCCAGCTTCCAACCCTGTTCTTGTTATGTTCTTAAATCCAATGTCTCTCTCTCTCGTTTGCACCTTATATAAATTTAACTATAAAACTCCCTCCCTCTCCACGTTTTTGGGCTGCTGCCACAGTCCACAAAAAAATATAATTTTCTAAAGCCACTTCATTTTGCTGACCTTTAAGCCCATTGTACTTTCGTGGCCATGCCTGCCTTTGAATGTGCTTCTTTTCTTTTTTTATGACTGTTTTTGACCATCACCTCCTTCTAGAGGATTTTTTAACTCTTTTGACTATCACATGGAAAGAATCAGTTTAGTTTTTTACTGAAACCTGTTTTTTCTTCATATTTATGTTCATTTTCTACCTGAAGTGCTCCAGGAACTGTTGTCCGGTGAAGTGGTTCATCTTCTCGTTTTCTTCTGTTGCCCTAAAAACAATAGGGAGACGGAGTAACATATTCACTATACATTGTGTGCTAACTGCCATTTGTTGTTTTTTAATTCTGTCCAAGAGAAGAGGAATAGAGGTCAAGCCTTGTTTATTTTGCTACATAATTTTGTGATTACAATACATACTGCACACATATTCTCAGCTGCCAGGTGTATTGTCTTTTATCACCAGAAGGTTTTTGACAAGGGTACCTGGCAATAACATCAAGTCTTATTAGATTGTAGATGATGGAGTATTTAAACTTTAATTATACATCTTTGAAAAGACATGATATATAAAAAAAATGAAATTAACATTTGTAACTGGAGTCATTTGTATTTGCCTGTGAAATGACTTGGGGTTCAGGTCACATTTCTGACCATAATTTAAAGGCACACTAATGACTTACTGTGTAGAGGAATTTAACATGAATGAAATGCCACATCAGGTGAGAGTGAGAATGTCGTTGTGTTTAACTTGTGCATCTTTAACAAGTGGCCTGGCAGTTTGCTTCATGACAATATTTAGCATTTCAGTCGTTTGTTAAAATCTGCTCTTCCCAAATGGTATCGATTTCCATCCAGTCAAATAAATAAGAGTGTTGCATAAAAATTAAACTGTCCTTTAATTATTGTAATGTGCAGAAGTCTACATGAAGAATTTATGTTACTGTTTGATCAGTTTGTTTCATGTAAAGACCTTACTGACGTGAACAAAAAAGTAATAAATAAAACTAATTAATGCTATCTAAATGCTATCCAAGGGTATTTGTTTAGGTGCTGGCCCCTCCTAATTGTTATCCGAGGGTATTTGCATAGGTGCTGGTCCCTCCTCATTGTTATCCGACGGTATTTGTATAGGTGCTAGCTCATCCTCCTTGTTATCCGAGGGTATTTGTATAGGTGCTGGCCCCTCCTCCTTGTTATCTGAGGGTATTTGTATAGGTGCTGGCCCCTTCTCATTGTTATCTGTGGGTATTTGTATAGGTGCTGGCCCCTCCTCATTGTTATCCAAGGGTATTTGTATAGGTGCTGGCCCCTCCTCATTGTTATCCAAGGGTATTTGTATAGGTGCTGGCCCCTCCTCATTGTTATCCAGGGGTATTTGTATAGGTGCTGGCTCATCTTCCTTGTTATCCAAGGGTATTTGTATAGGTGCTGGCCCCTCCTCATTGTTATCTGAGGGTATTTGTATAGGTGCTGGCCCCTCTTCATTGTTATCCGAGGGTATTTGTATAAGTGTTGGCTCATCGTCCTTGTTATCCAAGGGTATTTGTATAGGTGCTGGCCCCTTCTCATTGTTATCTGAGGGTATTTGTATAGGTGCTGGCCCCTTCTCATTGTTATCCAAGGGTATTTGTATAGGTGCTGGCCCCTCCTCATTGTTATCCAGGGGTATTTGTATAGCTGGTGGCTCATCCTCCTTGTTATCCATGGGTATTTTTATAGGTGCTGACCCTTCTTCATTCCTCTAATGAGAGGACTGTGCCACTGCTGCACCCTTGCATACAAAATGTCCTAATTCCAAGCTCACACAACCAGAGAGTAAACGGTGCAGTTGTTTTTTTCAATGAAACCAAGATTTTCCCTTGCTCTGAGGTAGCACAATCTCAGAATTAATATATTTAGTGTACAGAATTTTTGGGGTACACTTCCAACTCCTCAGATGTTTATAAGTACTGTCATTAAAATTAGTTTTTATATTTCAGAACAGATTTTGAAAATGTCATTTTTTCTTAATTTCAGCAGTATGGTCTTCACTATTCAGAATCTGTGTGTGCAAAATGAGTTCATCAGTCTTTTAGCCTACATGTTGACAGTGTACTCCCCCATGGAGTGGTTGTCTTTAGTGCAAGTTTGCGGAATGTGCCCTTGGGAGACATTTGTGCCTCAGTGCACCCCCCCCCACCCCGTCCTCAGCACTACAGTCTGAATGTTCACTTCAGGACCAGATCACCTTTAAGGTGGGTGTCCACCCATTAAGCCACCTCCTCTACATTTTGGGTGCCTTCCACCCATTGTAGGGTTGTTTTCCTGCTCTGCATTTTGGGTGCCTTCCACCCATTGTAGAGTTGTTTTCCTGCTCTGCATTTTGGATGCCTTCCACCCATTGTAGAGTTGTTTTCCTGCTCTGCATTTTGGGTGCCTTCCACCCATTGTAGAGTTGTTTTCCTGCTCTGCATTTTGGGTGCCTTCCACCCATTGTAGAGTTGTTTTCCTGCTCTGCATTTTGGGTGCCTTCCACCCATTGTAGAGTTGTTTTCCTGCTCTGCATTTTGGGTGCCTTCCACCCATTGTAGAGTTGTTTTCCTGCTCTGCATTTTGGGTGCCTTCCACCCATTGTAGAGTTGTTTTCCTGCTCTGCATTTTGGGTGCCTTCCACCCATTGTAGAGTTGTTTTCCTGCTCTGCATTTTGGGTGCCTTCCACCCATTGTAGAGTTGTTTTCCTGCTTTGCATTTTGGGTGCCTTCCACCCATTGTAGAGTTGTTTTCCTGCTCTGCATTTTGGGTGCCTTCCACCCATTGTAGAGTTGTTTTCCTGCTCTGCATTTTGGGTGCCTTCCACCCATTGTAGAGTTGTTTTCCTGCTCTGCATTTTGGGTGCCTTCCACCCATTGTAGAGTTGTTTTCCTGCTCTGCATTTTGGGTGCCTTCCACCCATTGTAGAGTTGTTTTCCTGCTCTGCATTTTGGGTGCCTTCCACCCATTGTAGAGTTGTTTTGAGTCACTGGAATCCTGCTCGAGAGTGTTAGAAACAGCACAGGGTCCTCAGAGTAAGATGGAACCAATACACTACTGCTCACTATACAGGTTTGTCTTTGAGCAGGACTTTAGTGCATTGAGTGCTGTATTCTTTCCTCCTCCTTTCTTGATTGTGATTTTCTAAGTTCTGCCATTGCCAGCTTTGGTCCTTAGCAAATGTAATGTTTATGATTTTGTACCCTTGTCACTTAGTATGTTTTGATGAAGGTGTAACCTGTGTTCATTCAAGGTTAAGAACATAGGAGCAAATGGAAAGGTAAATCTGTAATGGAAGGATGCATTTCTTGGGCTATTGTAGGTATGCATACTCAAATTGTGGGAACCTGCGATCGCATTCATTTTTGCTTTGGGTGGTTCACCCAGTCATAGTTCCTATCACACGATAGATGTTCTGGCCTGTTTATCAGTCATTTGGTGCCTTTTAAGAGTTCCTGTTCACACTGTACTGCAACTTGTGCAGCCTTTAGTGTAGGCTTGTGCAGAGATTCTCATGCCCAACGTTTCTGTCCCATGAGGGCTTTGTCCTCCTTAAACTGTCCCCTGCAAAGGCATATGACAGCATTTTGATACAGAGGCCATGCCACTGTGCACACTTGAGCCTAAAGGTGCTTGTGTGAGATGAGCCTTATATTTGTGGTACTTTGCATCACCAACCAAAACTCTGCCCCTAGTTCGGCAGAAACAACTCAATCCCACAAGCTGCTTCCTAGTTTCTCCCCTCTCATGAGTGGCTGTACTGTTTCTCTTGGTTTGTTCCCAAACCTTGATTGCCAGCAGTGAGAGTAAGCACCTTGCTCTGCACCAAGAGCTGGCCCTAGCTGCTTGAGATTTTTAAGGGGACTCGTATAAGGCACTCAGTCACCCACTGCAGAAGGCCTTTTAAGAGGCCAGGTTTGACTGACTGAGTACGTATGCAGCTGTTCTTGTAAGCTAATTTCATTACACGGAGACTGACATTTTTCTGTATGTAAGTTCATTCTCCTCTTACTAGACTCATCCAAATCCTTTGGAAGTAACATTTGGAATACACCTGTATTTAATACCCTAGATATTTTTGTATCACATGCCCAACTGCTTATTTAGTAGTGCATCTTGTACTGAATGTCATCAAAGGCTTCTAGCCCCAGAATGGATAACTTCAGGATTATTCCTGCATCTTATACTTATGATTCTTACACATGTGAGATCATAATTGGTCTTCAAATTCTAATGCTGATTAAAGGAAGAGCTGGACATGGACAGTTTAAAGGTATCCATTTCCTCAGAGAGATTAATGACGGTACAGTTATGCCGAATACATTTAATGTTTCTGACTCATTACAGAGCCCAGGTGTGACAGAGGCCCTCACCCAGCCTCTAAATCCTGCCACTGCTGCAGTTCTATGCCTTTGTCCCTGTTCTGTTATTCATTCTTAGCTTTCTGCTGCTATGGCACTTCTTGCAAACTGCTTGTCTACACAGTTTGCATGTAATCTGTTGTTGAACACAACAGAGCTTTTTCAAAGAAAGCAAAGAATTGTTGCTTACAGCTTCTGCCTGGTGAATCCGTAAGTGCTGTGAGCTGTGAAGTTGTTTTGCAACATGTGAAAGGTCAGACCACTCTGTCGCCTCTAGCAGCTTTCCATGTTTCAAGGTGACTAATGGACCAAGGCTTTGTGCATCTGCATTCTTTGCTTCTTTCTTGTAATACAATGTATCAGTAGCAGATGTCCCTTACAGCAGTCTGTCACACTGCTCTACTGTTGAGAAGTACATTTAAAGGTGTTACTGTATTTGGTGATGATAATTTTCACACTTAATCAAAAATGTTCTCCAGATATCTTGAGTTAATTTGTCCCCTTTCATTCATCTTTTTATCTGTTCAGTTATTGCTTTTTCCTTGTCATTCTGAAATCAAGAAAATTATATCCCTTTTCTGATACTGCCCAAGCACATGACACACATTGCACGTTAATTTTGAACTACACAATTGTAGTTGGTACTGTGTGTCCTGATGATGTTCTCACAGCAATTTCTGTCGTAATTAATGTGCAAAACAAATTGAAAGAAACATTTCTTCATATTTGTACTTTAAAGCATTGGAGCTTTTTCTTCCAAATTAATTAGGTATTTTAAGAGATTTTGCATAAAGGGTGAGTCATGTTGCCTTATTCCTCAGATGTTATATGGTTACTGTACATTAAAAAAGGAAGCTATCCACAATTTCTATGATTTCATTAAATATTTCCCCTATAGGTCCCTTTTCCCTTTTTCCATTGTTCTTTTACAGCCATGTACATACCTTGTGTCGTCAGGTTCTCAAAAGTGTAATAGAAAAGTATCATAGCAACATAGTTTATTTGGTCTAATCAATGAGTTACTAATATGATTCATAAAGTAGACCTCGGTTTAAGTCTTTTGCGCTCCATTTTTAAACCACATAAGTCTGAGTCATTCGACTGGACAGTGTTCCTGGCTTGTCCTTTAAGACGAGCTATTGTGACTAATGGATTTGCAAGGTTAGCAAATAAATTAATAAAGTGTTGTGAACAATATTATTAGTTAAATACTAACAGCTGTTGTTAAGCTTTTAGATTTTTAATATGTATAGCCTTAGCTTACTGTAATGCAGTTATTTATTGTACATTTTTGTTTTTTAATACTATTTGTAATCAATATTTGTCTATTTTGTTTTGCATCTTGTCTCAAATTGCAACTGAAAACTGTCCACACAGTAACCAAATGATTCCTGTCATTACCGTATGATTAAACATTTCAGTGCTACAATCTGTATTTCTTGTATATTGCTTCAGTGTACTGGTAGAATTTTGTTTTATAGCACTCTGCAGCTGTTGACCATGTTTGTGCAACACTACATTTGTCCGTTTGTGCTGAAAGTTAAGGAACATAAGTAATAACTATGGAAATTAACTACCACATCATTGATTTTAGAGATTTTTTTCTGTCATAAAGGCTGCATCACTGTTGAGTCACAGGTTTTACACTTTCTTCATTTGCTGATCCTCCTCTACCTATCCCACATATTCCTAAGCTACAGCAGGAGCACCTCCTCACCTTTATCTGCTTCTGTGCATCGTCCACCCCTTCTGTAAGGGTAACCTCCTTTTTATTACCTCTTTTCCTTCCTTTCAGTTTCATGTCATTTCCTGTTTCTAATCCCGCTTTCGTGCACTTGTATTTTTGAGAGATTTTGCAACTTTCCCATTGTTTATTTACCCTCTCCCACAGGTATATCACCCAGAGCTTTTTCTATTTGCACAGCTTTGCTCTTGGACCAAACACTGCTGTTTTACCTTGTATTGAATTGTCATCATGCTGTGTTTTTCAGACACATTATTTGAAATGATGCTTCAAAAATGACCTGCACTGATTGCCTTAGCACTAGCTGGTCCACTGTTTTTTTTCTGTTAATGAACATTTGTACATAACTCACCTTTTTGCCTGCAATCCTTGTAGGCATGACAGCTTACAGATGTGGCAGTGGAATTTGGTGCCTTGCTTGACACATCCATTCTACACTGTACTTTACTGAGCATTTAAAAAGCAAATGTTTGATAACTTAAAAGGTATCATTTAAGCAGTTGTAATTGTGACCATTTATAGACTTGTAAACTGTCTTTTTTACGCTTGTTTTATTTATTTACTTACTTATAACGTCGTTTACCCGGGTGGTGCACTGATCAGTACTGACCAATTTCAGACTCATCCTAGGTAAAAATACAAACATTTCACAAACAATAAAGAGAGAAATGTAAACACTAACAAGAGTAGTTTAGACTAGGTACTTAGAGAAACTGTGTAATCCGCGGTGGTGCAGCGGTAGCGTTGTTGCCTCACAGCAAGAGGTTCTCCCATTCGATTCTCGGTTGGAGTGCGGGGAGTACCTTCTGTGTGGAGTCTGCATGACCTCCCCGTGGTTGGTTGGGCGTTGGAAAGACATGCGTAAATGGGCGTGCCTTCGTTGAAGGTTGGACATCGAGCTGGCACCTCGGCGTTCGTGAAAATCTACTGCCAATCATTAGCGGACTGGAGTTTCGCTGTGGTGACCCCTAACCGGGAAAAGCCGAGACAACAACAACTTAGAGAAACTGTGTGTACACATTCTATGAACAGATTGTAATGTACAGTATGTACATTGGTTTCTAAAGTGGGTCAATCTCAGTAAGTCTGAGAGAGGATAGGAAACTTGGAAAGGAGATAGGGATATAGTGGGTTAGCTGATATGTCCTGTGTTGAAACAGGAACATTTGCCTTGGCTAAAGAAGTGATTCTCGATTTGCATATTTGAATTGGGAGTAAATGTTGATTTCCTTTAGATTGATGGGGAGAGCTTGGTGAAGTATGGGTGTCTGAGAGGAGCATGATTGTGCAATGCTGTGGAGTTTGGGTCTAGGGGTAAAGTTCATTTAATTACCTTTACAATAACAGGGCAGTTTGTCAAACACCTTCCAAGCAGTTCCAATGTGGTCCTTTAATTAGCAACTTGTAACCTGTCAAAACATTCATTTCCCCTTACTAATTGGTGCTCAGGGTAGGTATCCCATTTCTGCCACCCTTCCTATGACATCATGACAGCTTATTGTTTTGATCTCGTTTATGTTACTCAAAGTAATCATGGTAATGTCCCTTACCCCATTCTCTTCTTGTCATGCTGCATGACTATATTTTCCTTTCTTTCTTTTTCCAAGGAAACTAAGCTACCATGTACAGACCATTCGTTCAGTCAAATCAGTTCCTCGTCTCACTGGTTCTCACTTCTTTGGGATCCATTTTGTTGCACATCTTTGTGGCATACAGAAAACCACTTACAAAACTGTAGCCTCACTTCACACTGTTTACTGTTTTTAATTAATGCACAGACTGGCATCACCCCAGCATTTGTGGTCCCTATAGTATATTTTCATTTACCTTTCTTTCATTTGTGGTCCCTATAGTATATTTTCATTTACCTTTCTTCCAGTTGTGATCCCTATAGTATATTTTCATTTACCTTTCTTCCATTTGTGGTCCCTATAGTATATTTTCATTTACCTTTCTTCCATTTGTGGTCCCTATAGTATATTTTCATTTGCCTTTCTTCCATTTGTGGTCCCTATAGTATATTTTCATTTACCTTTCTTCCATTTGTGGTCCCTATAGTATATTTTCATTTACCTTTCTTCCATTTGTGGTCCCTATAGTATATTTTCATTTACCTTTCTTCCATTTGTGGTCCCTATAGTATATTTTCATTTACCTTTCTTCCATTTGTGGTCCCTATAGTATATTTTCATTTACCTTTCTTCCATTTGTGGTCCCTATAGTATATTTTCATTTACCTTTCTTCCATTTGTGGTCCCTATAGTATATTTTCATTTACCTTTCTTCCATTTGTGGTCCCTATAGTATATTTTCATTTACCTTTCTGCCATTTGTGGTCCTATATTTTCATTTACCTTTCTTTCCTTAGTCTGAAGTGATTCACCACCATCCTAACCAAGTTTGCCCATGTTTTATACAACATTAGGGCTCTATCTTACTTTTTTTGAGTTGTGGAATGAAAGATCATGATAAATTGAAATATGTTACTCCTCTCAGTCCTGTGGCTACATGGTTTGATTCATTCTACCTCCAGTTGCCTAATGTGTGATTCTGAGAAGGACACTTAACCAGACAGTGTTCCCAGGTCAACCCTGAAAGGGGCACTTGTGTGCAGTGGTCTTGCCTGGTTAACAAATTAATAAAAATAAAATAAATAAATACAGAGTCTCACCACAACAAACAGAACAGTTATGTCAAGGTTCGTCTTTTTATGCACAGTCTTCCTGCCATAGTGCTTTTACATCTCATATCCTGTGTTATAGCTAGCCATGTTACAAAATGGTGTTAAGTAGCGATTTCTCAAACCTTCTCACTCCTGATGTAACTCTAGTTGTTTACATTTGTTTACAGCTTTCATACTTCCTCATTTTTATTGGCTAACTGTCTTGCTCTGTTTAGTTCTGTGGCACCACTCAGGTGAAACAATATAGGGGAGAAAGACAGACAGCTTTGATGTTAGTACCTGCTTGTGGCTCCATTATTATTCTGGGCTGCATCACATGTAGACTTACTTGAAAAATGGCAGTTTTGCAAAATGACTGTGTAATTTTAATAAGGTGTGATTATTTTATCTCCTGTTTACTATAATTTGTTTTTGCTGTAGTTGTGCAACTTAAGAATGTATTTCATATGTGGATCGGTGTCTGTTTTTCCTACACACAGACTTGTTCATGATACCCAGGCAGTGCTGAAATCCCTTCTATAGCCTGAATACTTATCAGCTGTGTAATACAGAGTGGTAAAACTGTGTTCTTGGTTCTAAAAGGTTTCATATGATGGTCTTTGGTTGGATTTTGAAAGTCTCCACTAATTGTATATACTGTGTATGGCTAATCACTGAAAGAACAAGCAGTTGAACCACACCTCACACACAGTCAGAAATACAGAGCACTGCATGAATACACCAATGACCATAACATGATGTGCAACAAAATGGATCCCGAAGAAGTGAGGACCGGTGAAATGGCAAAAACAAAACCTATATAAGTTCTCATTAATTAAAAATAGGACCTACGGATTAATAGTAAACATCTACAGGATCATTACACAGTAATTTAACAAGTATTTAATTTTGCTACAGATATAGTAATAAAGCACTAAACAAACAAGCTTATCCACAATTTATAATATAAACGTTGACAAAACCATTGTACAGTATTCATTTTTCCCCAAAAATAAACAAGTAAAAAGCTCCATAATCATATCTTCACCTGCCAATTAGTAATAAATACTTCATCAAAAAAGTAACTAGATTGGCAGCTCCAGTATCAAATCTTCAGTTACAAAATGGCAGCTTTTAAAAATCCAGAAGAACAATACATCCAAAAAAGTGTTACAGCAGGCTGAGGACTTACTATTTAAATATATTCTCTCCACTTTTACTTACTTTCATACAATATTTTTTGTACTAGTTCCTGTGGGAGTTCATACTACATGAAGTAAATCCCACTACCAGAGCCCTGCTATGTGCACCTGTTTTACATTCCAAACAACTCTGTAACATATTTGCAACAAGATCACCTAGTTGCGGAGTTGCATATTGACACTGCACTAAAAAAAATGTCTTTCGTCTTTTCCTAGTTAGGGGTCACTACAGCGGATCACCGGTCCGTTTATGATTGGCAGTGGATTTTTACAGTTTCAACTTGCCAGCCCGGTGCCTAACCTTCAGAGAAGGCATGCACACACACTCATGCACCTACCGGCATGTCTTTTACAGTTAAGTCGATTGCAGGGAGGACATGCAGACTCCACACAGAAGGCACTCCAGCGAGAACTGAACTGGAGAGACTCTTGCTGTGAGGAGAGAACGCTAACCACTGCACCACCGTGACCAACCAAATTGACACTGCACTGAAAACATACATAAACAAGTAAGATTTTTAAAATGATAAATAACATTTAAAATTCTTACTTTTAGCTTTAGTATTTTCAGAAAGCCTTAGAAACAGACAAACCTACGAGTATTAACACAAATAGAAATTGAAAACAGCCACCCATATAGATAGCCTTGCACCCTGCAGTCCATGAAAGCACAACCACAGCCAAAGTGAGACAAGTAATTAAAAGCTAAAATCAGCTAAACTAAAGTAAACTATAGCAGAAATTGACTAACTAGAAAATCAACCAAGCACGTCTAAGACTACATAAGTAAAATGAATACTTGACAAATATGAGGGATCTGCAGACATATATTTTGTGTGTGTGTGTGTGTGTGTGTGTGTGTGTGTATATATATATATATATATATATATATATATATATATATATAAAATGTGTATTGATATATAGATATTTATACACATACACGTGCACATGCAGAAACACACATATAGATGGAAATAGGGAAAGATTCAGCCTGTTGTTATTAGTTATACTATCACCCCTTTTTGTTTTGTTTTTTTTTATTTCACTTATGTTGCTGCCTTTTTGCCTGTTTCTTTATATTTACTTCTTCTTCCTTTCTCTTTGTAGGTTTGCCTCCCAGTGTTTACCCATATACATCTCCTTTTCTTCCTCAGCTCTATATGCCTACGCTCCCCACATTTACCATTGTACAAAGAAAGCCAACATTTGTTAATCTTTAGTTAGAATTTTGGTCTTCTTTGTTTAATTTAGGATTATATATTTATTTATTGGTTAGAGTTTCTAGAGGCACTGACTGGTTAATTCTGCCTGCTGTGGTCTTGATGGTATATACTCATGATACCCTTTTCAGCTTCTGTGCAGGTTTCTGGCTTTACTGTGGCTTGACTAGCAAGTCCAAACCAGGGTCTCTGTAGTATCACTGTTCACTCATGGGAAAGGTGTTTCTTTCCTTTACTTACACTGGAATGTCTCTATTTTAAGTGTCAGGTCAGGAATCATGCCATCTTTGAGTTTCAGAGCATGTGATTTAGATCCTTCCCAGTTGTACCTCTATATTAGGTGGCCGCTGGAATTTTGCAAATTGGATTTGTCAGGTAAATGTCACCTGCAGACATATTCACCTCTTTGTTTGACGTAGGTGGCTTAAATAATTGTGTTTACTTGCTATGAATACTTGTGTTCACTTCTTACATGTGTCCTGGAAGCCTTACAGGTATTGGGTAACGTGTGGTGTTGTCACCACCCAGTAGCACTGCTTGTAACATACCCTGCTTTACTGCTACCATCTCTATTGAAGAGATAATTGAAAATATTTCCTTCCCAGAAGCTGCATTAAGTATTATGAAAAAAAACATTTTGATCCATAGCCAAACTGTCAAGCCTATACTTTCATCTCAGGATTAGATTATTGAAGGATCTATTGTATGGGTAATTAAAGATCAAGATTTGTTTTTCTTAAAACTTCAGTTAATGTTTTTATAGTATATGTGTACTGCTCATCATCTGTCAGAAAAGTTGCTTTGTTGAGGGTGAAGATTGCCGTTTTATAAATATCGTTTAGATATTTAAGTTTGACATTTATATACTGTTAAATTTTATGTAGGTGACAGTTGAAGTGATTGTATATTTGTTTATTTTGTATTTATGGAACTTGGCGTTTTAAGATGTGGTATTAAAAGGAAGAATGTTTACAACTTTACTGTGATGCTGCCTTTACTCAAAGCAGCAGAACTTTAACTACTGACTGAGTCAAGAACATCAGAAAGAACCTGATTCATGCAGGACCAGTTAAAAATAATGATAATTGTATTAAAATGTGACTCATTCTCCTCTGTTTTCTTTCTCAAACAGGGCAGTACACTGAGAAAACGGAAGATGTATGAGGAATTCTTGAGCAAGGTCTCCATTTTGGGTCAGTTGTTTTCTTTGCTGTAACATTCATCTTTGCCACACTTCTAGTTCATAAATAAGCTGATCTGTGGAGCATAACCTAACACTTTTTTCTGTGAATCAAATTATTTTCTAGCTGAAGACAGTCCTGTTATGTCCGGCCCCACAGAAAGGACACCCTAAGATTAACTTCTGATGTTTTCGAAGTAATGATGGGTACTTTGATCCCACATGCTGGGCGTTTAGGAAAATTCCACACTGCATCCTAAGTAATTCCTGTGTTCTTTCCTGCTGATTTCAGTTTGATAGTTGTGTGAGGATTCTTCCACACAAGGGGATGTGTACTGTTACAGAATGTGCTAATTCAGAAATTATGACATGTCTACTGACATTTAGTCTTACCAACCTGGGGGTTAGAAGGTTTCCCAGAAGGCTTGAGGTATCCTGTTGTGTGTGGTCATGTGGCCTAAACAAATTAGCAGCTGAAAGGGGCATGCGTTTTATTATTTAAGGCTTTTGTAGCTCAGTCAGAGTCTTTCTGAATGATATGTTCTGGAATTACAGATTCCTTTGATTAATGTGATAGGCATGAAATCAGAACATATTTTCAATGTCTGTCAGCACAGCAAGCGCAAAAAGGAAGGGAGAGAATATAATCCAGAAAGTAGTCAAATCATCCCCCATCCAAATTACATTTTCAAAGTATAGGTATGTTCTGTACTGTTCTGAAATGTGAATTTCTAAAGTGATAAACTCATATTATGCATTTTATTGTTTATTTTCCTAGAAGTGTATCAACCTGGTTACTTAAATAGTCAAAAGTATTTTGAGATCCAAGTATGCTGTGTGGGATGGGTGGTAATAGTGTAGGAGAGAGCATGTGATTTATTCACTTGTTTAATTTTGTGTGTGTGTGTGTGTGTGTGTGTGTGTGTGTGTGTGTGTGTGTGTGTGTGTGTCTGTGTGCGCATATTAACTTTTTGTTAATTAATTGAGTGCCTTTATTCAGTGTTAGGCTGATAGTTACACAACACTTGAGCTGCAGACATTTTAATTCATACACCACACCAGTCGCACTGATTGTGCTGTGGGTCATTATAACCTCTTAGCTTTAAAGCCTAACCTCTGATTTAGCCATATATAATCTACAATATTGACTGAAGTGTTTTTTGGGTATAGGGGGCAAGGAAACATCTGACCAATTAATAGCAAGGAAACTTTCCTGGTGCCCTAATGTGTGCCATGGGAGTGTTAGCATCTACCCAAAGTGCCACCAACTAAGGCAGGCGGGATGCTATTCTAACATTTGGAAGGGTGATGCCTGTCTCATGCTACACTATAGTTTCAGTAATGCAGTACAGATCCAAGCGTCTGGTTATACGGACAGAATCCCCAACCTTCTTAGCATCAGAGTCTCTACAAGACATCATCAGTTGAAATTCTAGCCCACTCATGTTGTTTTTTATTTTAAGTACTGTATTTTTGTAGATAAACCTTCCCATTATTGTACCTGTTAATATCTCTCCATTACTGGCCCATATCATTTTCCTTAGTCTATTCCCACACCTCTTTCCCTTCACCAAGTTTAGACTGACAAATCCCATACTGTCATACAAATAATTGTCTTTTCTTCTTTTTTAGATAATATTCTTATTTCAAAGACGTATGCCGCGGTGGTACAGCAGTAGCGTTGTTACCTCACAGCAAGAGATTCTCCCGTTGGATACTCGGCTTGGCTTGGGAGTGCCTTCTGTGTGGAGTCTGTATGTCCTCCCCACGGTTGAGTAGCGTTCGAAAGACATGCATGCGTAAATGGGTGTGCCTTCGTTGAAGGTTGGGCGTCGAGCTGACACCTCGGCGTTTCGTAAAAAAAATCTACTGCCAATCATTAGTGGACCGGAGTTCCGCTGTGGCGACTCCTTACCGGGAAAAAGCCGAAAGACAAACAACAACAATTCTTATTTCAAAGTATACATTAAAACATCAGCTGGCAAAATGATGTCACTCCACAGTCATTTTTATCAGAAAGAAATGAAAGCACAAAAATAAAAATACTGGATGAATTATCGATAAATCTCCTTCATTAAAAAAAAGAATGCTGTATACAAGGAAATTCCTGCAAAGAAAATTCCCAATACAGCTATTATTTTTGTTTTACTTTAATTCTTTATTTATTTATTGTGTAATGGTTATAACCTCTCACAATGAGTGATTCCCCCAAAAAATATTTTTTTGTTAAACAAGGTTTCATTCTGAGGGATGATCTGAAGACTATTCAGAAATTCATAATATCTTAAAGCTTCCCTAATAATCTTTTGCATTTCTCCTTCTTTCATTGTACTATAATGAATTCCTAATTTATCGATATACGAATTAGAAATGCATATCTTTCCAGTTTTACCTGCCCAACCCTTCTGCTCATACACTTTAACTCTAAAACTATATACTTTAACATTCCTTTTAATCTGTTTAAAACAACAGATGCTGACTTCTTTCCTCTATTAAAACTAAATCAGCTTATGAAATTTTAAGAGGAATGCTAGTAGCATCCCTTATAACACATTTCATTCCGTAACCTTCTTATTCATAAAACCTACCACTGATCTGACAGGTAATCCAAATAGATATGGACTTGATGGACCCCATGTTCTACCATTAAACCTGTTTACCTTTATTTCAATTTGGTTGTTAAATAAAGGTTTAATCTAACTGTTACCATATATTATTTAACAAATAAACAAAAACTAGGTCAAAATCCACTGGCTGAAGTGCCTAAAACCATGTAATGCAATACTTTGCCAACTTCTTTAGTAGTATTAGATGCACAATGCATGTGTCATGGCCATCATTAATTAAATCTACAATTTCCCCTAATAAAAACATCTTTTCTTTGTAACTTGTAACTGGTTTTCAGACCTGTATGTGGACTCCAGTTTCCCAAATTCTGCCTAACTTTGTCAAAATAATTTTTATTACCCCCTCATTTTCCACTCCAAACTATTCACTCAAGCTTGGACCAAAAAAAAATAAATATTTTAATAAATGAGGGAAGGACCTTGTCCGTGGTTAGGAAGAAGTTTTCAACTCCCCAACGATCCTTCTCTAAGATTCAGAGGGGTAGTAAAAAGCTATGGTTCCGCAGGACACAGTCTTACTTCTAGGATGCTCCACGGGGATCTTCTTCTTCTGGCCAGGGAAGGGGATTCGATGGTGGGTACTTCAATGGACCCTAGCGGGACAGTTGTTGGCTCATCTTTACCCTGCGTCCATGCCAATTTGAATATCTCAGGTCTGCAGGCAACACTTGAGTTGGTGGATCCGAACTAAGGATCATCTGCTAGGGAGACCCTTTTGCCTTCCCCAGCCCCAAGCCACGGTGACCACAGATGCCTCCCTGTTGGGGTGGTGTGGCATTTCCAGGGAAAGACTGTCCAAGGCATGTGGTCCTCCTTGGAAACCAACTTGCAATCAATTCAAGATGAGAGCAGTCCTAATGTTGCACTCTTTCCAGACCATCTCCCTCTCAGGACTGTAGCATTCCAGGCAGACATGATGGTAGTCTGGTACATCAACAGCAAGAGGTGACATGATCTTATCCTCTGTGCATAGAGGCCATGAGGGTGTGGGAATGGGCGATGACCTCCAGCTGCTTTCTTCTTGCAACTCTTATCCCTGGCGATTCCAACATGCTAGTAGACAAACTGAGCAGGTCTGTCCTGAGTCCCCATGAGTGGTCCCTGAAACAGTCATTGGCAAGTCGGATCTTCAATCTATGGAGTTCTCTGTGCTGTGAACTGTTTGCATCTCCAGCCAATCACAAATGTAGCAAATACATTGCCTTGACCCCTCCCTTCCATTCTGGGGAGTCACCCAGGGAAGCCATGATTCATGATTGGCTGCCAGGACCCCTCTCTGCCTGTCCCTCAACACCCCTCATTCCCAAAGTCCTACAGAAAACCCAACGCCTGAAAGCTCACCTCATCCTCATTGCCCCCTTTTGTCCTCGTCAGATGTGCTTCTCACTCTTCTGGTCTCATCCGAAATATCTGCCCTGGATATTGGATCCAGTCCAGGATCTCATTTCCCACCCATGGAGACTTCCCTCTCCTGACCTGAAGTCCCTGAGGCTGACAGCTTGGTACCTCCAGTTCCAATGGTCATTAGCCAGACTCATTTGCCTTCCCTGGTGAAGGATATTATTTTGGCATCTCAGAAGCCTTCCACTAAAAAGGTTTATTCCAGCAAATGGAAGAGGTTTTCTCTTTGGGCTTGTCAGAGCGGCATAGATCCTTTTTCTGCACCAGTTCCAAATATCTTGTCTTTCCTTTCTTCTCTGTTCCGACAAGGGGCAAGCTTCACAACGACTAAACTGCAGTTGGCAGCTATTTCCAACTTCCACTTAAGCGATAGCTTCATGTATTCTTCTAGGCTCTGCAAGGCCTTTCTCAAAGGAGTATTCTTGCTAGGTCTCTCTTCAAAGATCCATCTCCTCCTTGGGATCTTACCTTGGTGTTGCAGTCCCTGACACAACCTCCTTTCGAACCTGCTGCAAAGTGTGATGTTAAATTCCAGTCATGGAAGACAGACATTTTAGTGGCAATTACCTCCGCCAAGAGGGTTTCTGAATTACAAGCTCTTTGTGTAAAGCCTCCTTTCATGATTTTTCACAAGGATAGGGTTTCTCTTAGAACCAATCCTTCCTTCACTCCAAAAGTTCCTCCAGAGGCCAACCTAAATCAGTCTATTGAGCCCCCTGTCTTTTTTCCCAACTTCTCAAACAAAGGGGAATATCAACTACATTGCCTGGATGTTCATAGGCAGTTACATTTCTATTTCAAGAGGACCGAGGATTTTTGAAAATCTGATCAGCTTATTGTAGCCATTTCCCAGGCCAGGAGAGGTAAGGCCATTTCTAAAGTGTCAAATTCTCATTGGATAGCTTCCTGTATAGTTCACATTTACGAGAGCAACCACAAAGATTGTTCTGGACCAGGACGTCCTTAGATGACATTTGTGATGCTGCCACCTAGTCAAACCACCTTACCTTTGTAACACACTACAAGTTGGATGTGGTATCTACGGGCAGAGCCTCATTTGGTTCTTCTGTGCTCTGGCATGTCCTTTCTTGAGACCTCACAGGTTTTTGGGTAGCTGGATATTCTGACCCATCGGTGATCAGTAATGACATGGATAGCATCAGATAAAGAGTTCTGTACTAACCATAACTTGGAATTTGTGCTATCCAGTGTCATTATTCATCAGGTTTTCTCCCTCCATCTAGTGACCAGGGGATTCTTGGAGTACTGGTGTGTTTGGGTCTGGTGTTCCTGGGTGAGGTCAGTATCCTGCCTAGATAGTTGGAAGTAAGGGGAGGAGAGTAGCTCGAGGTCAGGAGCTGTCACTCACTTTGCTGGCTCAGATCCGAGGTTGGATCCAAGACCCATCCGTGATGAATAGTGATACTGGGTAGCACAGATTTCAAGTTATGGTAAGTACACAACTCTTTATTACAGCCATGAAGCTTGATGGCATGGGCAGAGAAGATAAGTGTGCCCATGCTGAGAAGACAGGGCTGGTAGTTTTTGCCTGGTTTCTGACACAGGTCCAATGATAAGTCCCTGCTGGAGGGCAAAAGCTGCATCATGCATTTGGGAAGTGGGGGGTGGGGGTAGGTCAGGTCAGGAGGAACTGGGAGTGGCCATGCAAATCAGTGATGGCAACCTCTTTTGGGACTTGTGGGGATGTAGGCAGTCCTTGCACTGATGAGAATGCTCATATCACCATCACAGATGAGGTTTAAGTTCATAAATGAAAAAAATAGTGTCATTGCTGAATTGCGTGTGAGAGCAAAGGTGTACCCTTGCGGCTGCCTGGATGACAAGTCTCTTAGACACTTGATGGTCAGTAAACATGGGTGCAAAAACAATACAATAAAAATAACTGTTTGGTAGAAACTAATTCATAACTGTTTGTATTTCATCTTTCTGTATGCATCCATCGAATTCTGTACAACATATATCTTCATATTTTTTGATAAAGTCTTTCAGAATTCTTAAATCCTTATCTTCTTTCTTCCAGCAATGTCCCTCTAGTCACATTAAAATCCCCTGTCAGCTGATAGGATCATTAATTAATAAATTATTTTTTATTTTTCTAAATAATTCTCAATGTTCCCTTTCCTTAATTAATCTAACATGATTCCCCTGTATCTTAAAATCATAAACTAGCACTTATTCATCTTTATCACAAAAGAATCTAAACCCAAAATATCCCTTCCCTGTTGATTATCACAACACCTGAGATTCTGCATCCCTAAATGACCGTAACTTTATACCCCTTCACCTAGTGTAAATCTGTCCTTCTCCAAATGAGAAATAAAGATGGCATTGTGTAAACAGATTATAAAAGGATCACATTATGCAGTTGACAGAAGAACACATCTTTTTGCTTCATCCTTAAAACTGCATTCAGGAGTAATGTATTAATGCCTATTGTGTTTGCTTAGTGTCCACATTCTTTTAACTTTTAGCATAATTCTTTTTCTTCATTTATGTAAACTCTCACCTATAGAATGGATCTATATTTAAATTGTAAAAGCTCAGTTTTGCGAATACAAATTCATCGACACAAGTGTCGAACACCAGATACAGCGAAGGGTGAATAAAGGCAATCCGGAATGCCGAACGACCTTTTTTTGGCCAGCAGGGTGATCGTGAGGATGAGGAAATAAATCCTTTTCCCCACTGTAGTGCGGTCTCGGGGTTGGTATATTTAAGTAGGGGGTTGTGGGGGGTGCAGGGTGACTTTTGAAATAGTGTTTTGCTTTAGGTTTGTTACGTTGGGTTTTCCTTACCTGTGTGGCGCTGTTGCTTCCAGGAATATGTTGTTGACGTCATGTTTTTGTATTTAAATCACTCTAGGAAGTGGCGCGTTATTTTAAATTCTATCTTCTAATGAAGTTGGCGAAGTGTCGCTGACGAAAAGCAGGATCATTCTGTTGCTTAAAATAAATTTTCCAGTTGTTGATCTTATTTACGTGTTGTGAAGTGGATTTCTAATTATTTTAGCATTCTGGTGGATCGTTCATCTGGCTCACGTTCTTTTTTCTGGTTTGTTGTCGTTTTGGAGTTGTAGAGCTGTTTGTTTTTGTAGCAGCCATGTCGACCGCTACGCCAGAATCAACGCCACCCGCGGAAGTGGGAGACTTAACTTTGTTGATCGATTTGCTTACTCAAAAGGTGGAATCACTAGCACGATGAGTGGATGGAATTATCAGTTCATTACAACCCATGATGGGTGCTGGCCGGCTTACTTCAACACAAACTTTCGAATCTGAGGCAGCCGGTTTTCAACAACCCCTGCTTGTTTTGGCAGAAGTCAAAGGAGTTAATCACAGTGTGAATACTGTTCCCATGCACCCCAGGACTGGTGGGGCAGGGACAGGAGTCTCATCGAATTTGGCCAAAATAGGTCAAAGTAATCGGGGGGGGGGGGATTGCTTCATTTACCACGCCCGGGTTACAGGAGCAAGAAAGAAGTTGTATACACGTCTGTTTGAACCAGTAGTTAAACCGCCCGTTCCCTTTCTACAATGCAGAGGGGAACCTTGAGCCCGATTCCAGTAGACCCGAAGGCATCGATCTCCCCCAGAGATTGAATTTATTTGATTTGAAACTTATCAAGTTAACAAAATTGCAGTTGGAGGTCACATATTTCAGAGAATGCCAACGCTCCAACATTGTACCTAAGGGCCTTCGCTCGTGGCAGTACCCGACTGGGTTAGAAGAAGGCTCAACTTTCCATAAGGACTTGATCTCACTTTTTGATAAACATGGGGCTGAACTTCTGAGTTTAATCAGCAAGAACTATCAGGAAGCAGCTAATTCATTAACAGAGGAATTATCCAAGTTGGATGATGGAATCAGGAATGATTCCAATTTATCGAGGTACAGGTATGATTACGGCAGAATTTTTACAAGCATTGACCAACAGATAAATAAGATCACAGCCAACAAAGTTAAGAAGCTGCAGAGGGACATTAAAGCATACAAGGAAGGGGTGGCTTATCCAAAACCCCCCAAATCCCAAGGCAATTACTTAAGGACACCAGCTATGGCTGGTGTTGATTGGATGGATACCAACCAGCCTAGATCCAATTTGTCCCATCAAGATCAAGATGGTGTAACCCATGGGAACCCGGCTGCACAGAATCAGTCAAGTGCGAGTGATCGGGCAGGTCCACAGGGTACAGCTACTAATCTCTCTATAGGTACAGGGAGTTCAAATTTTCAGAACCCAGCCTCTCCAACCCAACAATCAGGAAGAACAGGTACAGAACCAGGAACAGGAGGAACTGAATGGGTTCGAGAACAGTCTCTCAACCATCAGTCATACCCCGATGGAGATAGTTTTTAATACAGGAAAGGATTTTAAAATTTTCAATTATTCAAGTTTTTCTTTCCCCCAACCTTTAGTGGACCTCTTGGCTAAGGGGCTATCCTTTGTGCCTTCATGGAGGGCACATTTGGCCAACACCATCATTGATTTAAAACTCTTTGTGAGAAAACTCAATTTACAGTTATTAATGGGGGAACAGAGGATCTTCAATAATCCGTTCCACATCTCTAGTACTCTCAACCCACCTTTGCATCCGTCCTTAAGCCTTTTTGAGCAGCTATGTGACTTAAACATTTGTTTTTTACTCCATTCCAACTGACCAGTACCTTTCAACATCAGCAAGGAGGAAAAAGACCTTTTGGACTTATTACGTAATTCCTCAGTTTGGGTTATGCAACCGGACAAAGGTGGTGGCCTGGTGGTCATGGAGGGAGATGATTACATCAATCGAATGGTATCCATTTTGGAATCCAAGGCTTATAAAGAAGTCTCAAGAAACGAGTTGAATGTCAACATAGTTCGAGTGAAGTCTTATTTCGAGGACTTGTTTATTAATAGGGTTATTGATGTGGACGTTTTTAATTACATTTCTATCCTGAACCCCAAAATACCAGTTCTCTTTGGGAATCCGAAGATTCATAAATGTTTCCAAAACCCCCCTATGCGCCAACTGGTTAGCGCAAGGGGAAGTATCACGTATGCAGCGGCAAAAGTTGTTGATACAGTATTGAAGAAGTATGTATCCAGTGAGGCCCACATATGTAAGGATTCCTGGTCATTTTTGGCTAGGGTGGGTCAAATTCCATTCAGTGTTGAAAGTCTTTTTCTAACCATCGATGTGGTAGATTTATACTCTTCTATTCCACATGATGTGGCGGTGGAATGGATTCAAGTAATAATGATGTCCAAGCAAGCTCCAGCTAATGAAGTTTTGATGATTAGAGAATTATTGGATATTGTTTTGACATGTAATTTCTTCTCCTTTAACAACTGATGGTATCACCAATTGGTTGGGGTGCCTATGGGGTCCCCTTGCAGGGCCAGTGTTGCCAATTTGGTGATGGCTTTTTGGGAGAAAGAGTTTGTGTTCTCTAATTCTGTAATCCAAGAAAAAGCTCTCTTATATACTCGATTTCTGGACGACATTTTTATCATCTTGAAGGGCAATGATGAATTGGCAGAATCTTTAGTTACAAGCTTTAACAGCTCTACTGAATTCCTTAAATTTACCTCAAATTCCTCCGAAGAGAGGATAGCTTACCTGGATGTGGATTTGTATAAGAATATTCCCCAGGGTTGCTACCTAGCTAAAATCCACCGAAAAACCACATTCTCCAATTCTT